>NW_026441577.1:0-135657 GCF_025612915.1 Magallana angulata
ATTATTTTTTTAGCGCCTTTTTGCTCTGTGACTCTAACTTTCCGCTACTTTAACGTTATTATGACGTCACAATGAACTTTTGCTTATTGACGTTACTACGTTACATATTAGTCATTTGTACATAACTGCCTGAAGAGCCAGGAATGGCGAAAACGTTTGCGGTTAATAGGATCAATTTGTGATTTTATTCTGGATATTTATCATTTTTAAATTATTTAAAACTGTGCCGATTTATTTTTTGTTGTATTGGGAAATTATTTTTCATCGGTACACGAATCCAGGATGTCACAAACCCGGTCTAAAACAGTAGCGGAATTTAACGGAATAGAGCGGATTTTGGAAGAAATTTCAGAGAAAATTTCTACTCTTTGTAGTAAGTATGACAATTTTACTACAGCAATTAGGGACATGGAGGAATTAAACCGCATATTCCGTGAAGAAGTCCAAATGTTACTCTCTACAAGAGTAACCGACAGCGATAGAAATGACGTGTTATCTTGCAGCGATAACTACAGGACCAATGTTCAAGAAATGGTGAAACATTGGAGCGAGTTTAATCTTGAAAAGGAAACGTACGAAAAGAAGAGAGAACTGCATACAGTGTGATACAAACTTCTTAATCAGCGGAAACAAGCGTATTGGAACGCAATTAAGAATGAAAACCTTGCAGACACGTATGAAAATTGGAAAAACAGAGAACAAACAATATTTCCAAGAAAATTCAGGATCAAATCTATTGATTCAGAAACTACCGAGGAAACTCAAATTAGAGCAAATCTAGCGTTACGGCGTTTTGAAATGGAGATCGCACTGCTTCGATTAAGAGTTCCGAAATTCAAGAACAAATTTGAAAATTGTGATGAAGCTATAGCCGATGAAATAAGCAAAACATGCAGTGGTTTAATTGCGGAAAAACTACAAGAATTGTGGAAATCAGAAGTCTCAAGGGAAGAAGCAAAATCACAACAAATCCTGGGGACCAAAAAGGTATGGTTTGATAAATACGAAAAAAACTATGGCAATGAAATAACGAAGGCGTCAAATATTTCAAAGCCAAACAACCGTTCCTTTAAGAATAACTCCACCAGAAAGCAGACATACATCGCCCTCAGAAAAACATTTAACAGATCCAACTCTAGATTTAGATCAAGGACATCTCAACGACAAGAGTCTTATGCAAATGCAGTAAAACATGGTAAACAACCACAACGAGGAAACTACCAACACCGACAACCTCACAACCCAGGATCTGTCCAAAGGAGAATTAATGATTTGCCAAACAAACAAAGATTCAATAATGCTAGACCCAGCACGCATGAACGAAGACAAAATGGTGGACAAAATGGTGGACAAAAGCATCATCATACGGATAGCGAAGGGACCAGAAGAGAAAACCAAACACGTAATCCTAATTCCAGTGTGAATTTTTTAGGCCAACGCCGAGCCCAGAGAACACGGAAGAAACAGGTCACGTTCCGTTTCAAAAATTATTGATAAATGAGCCAACGGGTCCTAAAATTATACATTTATCCGGAAGGGATTTAAATGAGACCGAAATAGGATTATTAAAACATGGCTTGAAATTTACTCCAACTCCTAAAAAGGACAACGTCGACTTAATAGCTGATACGGACGAATTTTGCCGTAAATTGCGCCTAAAGGAATTCTTTCAAAACTCAGCAGATGAGGATGAATCATTTGTTCGTAATAAAAAAGGCTTTAGACCCCCTCATAACAGGGACAAACATCTGGAAGAATACATCACGTGTCTTAAATCATCTGCAATCTCAAACAATGGAGAAACAAAAATAAATAATAATTTACCTGTATCTCAACAACATGCTATCAACAACTTACAACGGGATTCAACAATAATTATAAAAGAAGCCGACAAAGGAGGCGCAGTAGTTATTATGGATAAACTCCATTATAGAGAAATGGTGTTGAACGAACCAACTAATTCAAGTTTTTATCGTAAATTATCAACAAACGAGGATCGACACACAATGCTGAGAGTGGAGAAACTTATTAAAAAACATGCCGAAAACCTGACTAAAAATGAAATTGATTACTTGACAAACTTTGAGGTAAAATCCAGTAACTTCTATGGATTGCCCAAAATTCACAAATCTAAGGAAATCCAAGACGCGGTAAAAAATTGTGCTGATATATATATTAAAATACCTCAACCAACCGACTTGAAAATTCGTCCTATTGTCGCTGGACCAGCATCAAGCACTCAAAGACTAAGTAACTTACTGGACATTATACTGAAACCTCTTTGTGAATTATTACCTAGTTACGTCAGAGATGATATGGATTTTCTGAACTATATTCCTAAAAGTGTCGATCCTAAAACAATTCTCGTCAGCTTCGATGTTATAAGTCTTTATACTAACATCCCACATACATTAGGACTAGAGGCCATAAATTACTGGATAGACAGACATCCAAACACTCTAAATACTCGGTTCTCAAAAGAATTCATACTTGAAGGACTAAAATTAGTTCTGGAAAATAACCACTTTCACTTTGACGAGGAATTCTTTTTACAAACAAAAGGTACCGCTATGGGGACTAAAGTTGCGCCCACATATGCTACGTTAGTAATGGGGTATTTAGAAAATACACTTTTTGAAAGAACATCAGAAGTGTTTGATGCCGAACTTAGTACCTATATAGGATCAAATTGGAAACGCTATCTTGACGACTGTTTCATTTTCTGGACTAAAGGGGAAGACGACTTAGAGAAATTTCATTCTTTACTAAATACTTTAAATGAATCAATACAATTTACGATGGAGAAGAGTGACAAGGAACTTCCATTTTTAGATCTACGTATTATAAAAAATGGGTCATGTATAACAACGGATTTATACTGTAAGCCCACGGACACACACCAATATCTGGATTTTAGATCATGCCACCCTTCCCACACAAAACGCAATATTCCGTTTAACTTAGCACGGAGAATTTGTACAATTATCACAGACAAAACCTTACGATCTAAACGTCTGGAAGAATTAAAAATATTTCTGCAACGTCAGAGATACCCGAAAAATTTAATCAACGCTGGAGTAAAAAGAGCGACACAAATTCCATTACATGTTCTACGTAATCCTCGCCGGTCTTCTAATAATCGCAACAACGACGGGAAACTTGCTTTTGTTGTGACCCACAATCCAAGGAACAGAAATATTCTAACAGACGCAAAACGACTTTACCCTATATTAGAACAGTCAAAAAATATGAAGAAATTATTACAATCCGAGGACATAATCAGTAGCCAACGACAAGCACCAAATCTTGACCAAGGCCCGATTTACAATGCAGGAGGAAATTCCATCTGTGAAAAAATGCGGCGACCCGAGATGTGGTACATGTGCCTACATAGAAGAAGGAAATACAATTCTACTAAAATCTGGGATGGAAATTCGCGCCAATTCGTCGATGAACTGTAAATCGGAAAATGTTATTTATTGTGCTATTTGCCCAACATGCAAAGAATTTTATATTGGACAGACGGGGAAACTAAACGCGCGTGTTCGTGTCCACAAGCAACAGATTAAAGACCCGAGTGTTCGTAATACTCCATGCTGTGAACATTTTGTTGAATGCAGCCAGGGAAAATTTACCCTATTCCCATTTTATAAACTTCCAAATGAAAATGAAATACTGCGCTTAGCCAAGGAAGACCACTTTATTAAATTATTTAAACCAAAACTTAATTGCACCCAGTGAAAAATTTATTATATGCATGTGATATAATTGAATCATTTGTTATATTTGCGATTATTATTTTTTTAGCGCCTTTTTGCTCTGTGACTCTAACTTTCCGCTACTTTAACGTTATTATGACGTCACAATGAACTTTTGCTTATTGACGTTACTACGTTACATATTAGTCATTTGTACATAACTGCCTGAAGAGCCAGGAATGGCGAAAACGTTTGCGGTTAATAGGATCAATTTGTGATTTTATTCTGGATATTTATCATTTTTAAATTATATATATATATATATATATATATATATATATATATATATATATATATATATATATATATATATATATATATATATATTTGTTTTCCCTTGGACTGAAATGTCACGTTTTCATTGGTTTAAACATAGCACGTGATTGCCTCATATATCTCTATATTTGTTCTGTGAGAAATAATATTAGGCAATATGGCCGTCATTGGTCGACGCTTTGCTAACTCATTTCGACATTTCATAGTATTTAAAACATAAACCGCATGCCGTAAGTTCTTAAAGTATTTGGAGTAGTTTCCCTTTGAAATTCTTTAAAATTAGAGTAGTTGCCCTTACAATATTGACGTCACATTGTTTTGTCTGGAGCAGAACAAAATGGCAGCGTCGAAATTTGCTCAAATCTCTGCAGAGGAAAGGGAGAAACATTTAAAATTGATTAGCAACAAAACATTGTAAGTAAACATGGGTGAAGCAAGGATTTTTAAAGAGTATTTGAAAGGTGAGGTTGAAAATTTTGAAGAGTTTAAATGGGTTAAATTGGACGAGATGTTAGGCATCTTGTACATGGCTTTACGTAGATCATCGCTATTTTTGAATAAATATGTCGCTTGATAGTCCTCGGGAAAACAAAACACTTATTAGGTTAGTTACTGACTCACTACGGAAATATATTGGGTTGATCAATCTCATAGACGGCTCGGCTTCGCCTCGCCATCTATGAGATTGATCAACCCAATATATTTCCGTAGTGAGTCAGTAACTAACCTAATAAGTAATAATATATATATATATATATATATATATATATATATATATATATATATATATATATATATATATATATATATAAATATATATATATATAATAAAAAACTTTTAAAACACTGTTTCAAACGTAGAAACGTAAATGTAAGAAACACCATTGTTCAAGAATTGAGTTCCAATAGACTATTTTACAGAAAATTTGTGGATGGGGATTTTGACACTCATTTGAACAACGTCAAATTATTAGATGGCAGTGTGGCCTCCTGGGCCACAGAGGCAGAAATCATCGCTACATCTTATGGTTTTGATAAAGACATTTTTGTTAAAACATATTTCAATGGACAATCGCAGTGGCAGAAATATCCGCTTGGTGAATGTAATCATAAGAAAGATTTTATTTGTCTTAATTATTCGTCAAATCATTTTAACTTAATTAAGACCTCACATCGCCCATGTATTTGCAACTTATCACCCTCTCCTGAAGAAGAGAATTACCAACCATCAATACACGCTAATATTGACGAAATAACTACTCAGGCCAACGAACAGGAAGTATGTTCACCAAAAACAGTAGCTGAAACATGTGACATGGAAGTTATCAACTTATCATCAAAAAAACTTACTGCAGATCAAATGAGTTTATTGAAAAAAGGATCAAAACTTGTACTAACTAGAAAAATTATTGATTTCACACAGTTACTAACAGATCTGCAGACTTGGGAACGTAGGATGCAGTTTCGGGAGTATTTCATTGGCGAAGAACATGACATTTCTTCACAAGATGCAGGTACTATTAATCATAAAAACTCTAAGAGTAATTGGACACCAGAAGAGGGAAGAGACAAGTGGTTGGATGAATACATCAGACAAGTTAAAGAAGACGTTATCCGGGGGTTAAATAGAAAATTTTCAAGTAACATAACTGTTTCAGAAGACAAAGCAATGAGGGATTTATTACATGATCAAATCATAATTATTAGACCAGCAGACAAGGGATCTGGGATAGTAGTGATGGACACCAATAAGTACGTCGACCAGTTGGAGAACGAAATGATTAACAGTGCGTCATATGATCAAGTTAAAGTAGATAAAAGCAAACAAATCACTAACAAAATTAAGAAACTAATTAACAATATGTATAAAAGAGGATCCATCACGTCTGAATTACGACATTATCTTTTACCTACAGAAATATTGTCAGGAAAACTACAGGCAAATCCAAAAATTCATAAGGAAAACCATCCATATAGAACAATAGTAAATGGCCGCCAACATCCAACAGAGAATCTTGCAGAATATGTAGAATCGCAATTGGAGGAGGCAAACCGATCGTTAAAAAGTTATGTACAAGACACTACGGATTTTTTAAGAAAACTTTCTACCGTAAATCAACCATTATCCAATTCTTCAATATTATTTTGTATGGACGTGAAAGCGCTGTTTCCCAGTATACCCAGACAAGAAGCGCGGGAAGTAATAGCAAAAGTTTTAAATCAACAACAGAAAAAAGAAGTTGACACAAATACCATTTTACAGATGATGGATGCTGTCCTGGAAAATAACAATTTTAGTTTTAACAACAAACAATATATTCAAACAGAAGGAACTGCTATTGGATCCAAACTTGGCAGAAACTATGCGTGTATATATATGGGGGATTGGGAACGTATTCTTTTGGAACAGTGTAACGTACAACCTCTTTTTTATGTAAGATATATCGATGACATATTTGGAATCTGGTCAGGGACAGAAGCCGATCTCCTACATTTCCATAAAATGGCAAATGGTATACACCCAAATATTCAGCTTGATCTACGCTTTTCTAAATCTAGCATAGAGTTCCTAGATGTCAATATTTCTATTGAAAAAGGATTTCTTTCTACCGACCTGTACAGTAAACCCACTGACAAACACATGTACCTAAATAAAAAATCCAGCCATCCTGAATCTACAAAAAAATCTATACCATTTGGACTGGGTATCCGTGCGCACCGAATCTGCTCAACAGATGAGGGATATTTCAAACAACGGGAGAAAATTAAAACTAATTTACACAAATGTGGATATTCCAACAAGGAGGTCGAGGATCAGCTGGCGAAGGTGGATAAATTCAACCGCTCGGATTTATTGAACTACAGAAAAAATAACAAAAAGTGTAACCGTGTTCCGTCTGTGTTAAACTATTCCAGAGGACTACCAAATATTCATCAAATATTAAAGAAACGTCAAAATATTCTCGAAAATTCCAGCCGCTTCATAACACACCTATAGTGGCATTCAGGAGAGACAAAAACTTGAAAGACATTGTTCCATAAGAAACATAATAACCTCTTTTTTAAAAAAACAACACTTATGCGAGCCGTGTGGTGCAAAAGAATGTGTTATGTGTAATTATATTATTTGTTCTGGCATATTTCAAGATTCTAAGGGCAAAACGTATCAAGTTAAAAATCATATCGATTGCAAGTCAAGTAATGTTGTTTATGGGGTGTTTTGTAAAAAGTGTAACAAAATTGTATATGTTGGGGAAACGGGGGTGACTTTATATCAAAGACATGTTTTAAATTTGTCACTGATCAGGAGAGAAACTAACGACCCTGTAGCAATGCATTTTTATACTGACGAACATACAGTTGAGGATTATTCTGTAATAGGTATCGAAAAATTGTACAAAGATGAAACTTACAGAAAATTCAGAGAAAATTTGTGGAAGAAAAAATTAAATACTTATATGCCTTTTGGTATCAACAAAAGGAAACATTATTGTCTTTAGACTACATTATTACTAGTTTGTATAGACATTTCCTTTATTTTATGTCCCGTTATCTATACATTTTTCATATATTACTTGTTTATGTACTAATTACGGCTATCAATGTGCTTTCTATAGACTCTCACCTATATTTCATACGTTTTTGGCGCAATATTGTTGTATGACGTCACTTGCCAGACTGTATTCACATTGTGACGTCATAGTATATGTTCTACGTTGTGTTGCTATAGACAATAAACACCGACTGATGAAGACCGGTAACACGGTCGAAATATTTTGAAACAGTGTTTAAAAAGTTTTTTATTATTCATTGAAAAAGAGACTTTGGGTATATATATATATATATATATATATATATATATATATATATATATATATATATATATATATATATATATATATATATATATATATCCAAATCACAAAAGTATAATCTCAGTGTCCGGTAAAAATATAATAAAAGAAAAAAAGCAACACTAACTGCAAAACATAAGCGCTTTAATTGTTAAAAATCTTCAGACGTTTTGAAGATTGTTAACAATGAAAGTGCTTATGTTTTGCAGTTAGTGTTGCTTTTTTTCTTTTATTATATATATAAATATATATATATATATATATATATATATATATATATATATATATATATATATATATATATATATATATATATATATATAATCCAAAATGAGTGAAAGGTGATATCACACAGTATAAATAATCAAAAAAGAAAAAGAAAATGAACAGTTCCAAAGTTTCTATTCACTCTTTGGACTTTGGACCTGTTCATTTTCTTTTTCTTTTTTGATTATATATATATATATATATATATATTAACACAAAAATAAGTCCAATGCTCAAACAACTTTTATCTATAGCGCTTTCACCCTACCTGGCTCTTCAGTAGATTTAAAAAAACAAAGTAAACAAGAACAGTATGACGTCAATCTCGTGATGTTAGGTAGGCAACGTTATACAAACAAACTGTTGAAGACGTGATTATGACGTCAAAACATAGTGACGTCAAAACATTATACAATGCATAAAAAGAGTCAACACAATTATAATAATAAAAGTCCAGTGTCTCTTGTGCATAATTATATACATGTATATATATGCAGATGCTAAAAATACAAAATATTAAGAATTTAACTTAGGTTTAAACAGTTTAACAAAATGATTTTCTTTAGCTTTACGCAATTGTTCATTGTTTTCTTTCACTTTATATATATATATATATATATATATATATATATATATATATATATATATATATATATATATATATATATATATATATATATATATATATATCAGAATTTTTAGCTTTCATTCCCTTTGCCTACATCTTTTGTTTGATGGCAAAACCCATACGCAGATGTAAAATTTATTTTACCGGGTTAACAGTATAATTCTACTCGAAGTTAGATTTCTAAGAAGAGGAGAAAAATCTTACCTGTCAAACCAGTTTACCCGAAAACAAAAATATCTAAAATTCTCTAATGACTATCACTGCAAGTTGTATTTTTCTTTCTAACCTACCTGGCTCCTTGACATCCTTGCTTCTGCATTTTTCACCGAAAACTTTACGTCGATCTTTGGTCTATCATAATTGTAATCATTATTATAAATGACTTTGGCCTCTGCTGAATATGGTTTCAGTACTGTTAAACAAGATTATATCTCGTTATACAATGAAGCTCGTTAATTAATTTCAATAGCTATTTGTCAATTTATTTATGAATGTTTAGCACTTGCAACGATGTTTATATATACCTGGAGAAAATTCCACTGTACTAATAATCTTTGATCTGATTGACTGCTTCAGTAGATTCTGAAAGATCTTAAATACTTAATGTAAAGTTTCAAAAATTCAAAACAAATTGAAAGGGAAAATGATTAAATATATTGTCATATATCAATTCTAATAGTTCATTACCTTATAATGTATACCCAAGAATTCCATGTACAAATACATTACAGACGTGACAAAGTACATGTTTGATACGCTTTTATACTATTGTCCTTTCTGATATACAGGCAAAATTCATTATCTCGAACTAGATAGGGCTGTTGAAAAACTTCGAGATATCCGAGTATTTGAGATATCGAGGGAAAATACTAAACAAATAGGTGGTTGGGACTTAAACAAATCAGTTCGACATATCCATTGTATTCGAGATATCAGTGTTCGAGATATCGAAATGCAACTGTAATTCAGTTTTAAAGAGAAACAGTATACAACATGACTATTATATATTTAATGACTTTGTATGTTTTAAATTGATGTTGAATAGGTTTGTTTTTTGTTTTTTATGAGATATTGATAGAAAGACATATGTGTAGATTTTTAAATGTATTTCATTTATTGGGTCAGTATTTTCTCGTACATTTTTTATATTTTTTTCTTTAAAAAAATCAAGTGTTAGGAATGTTTGTCGCTACCAACAAAAGCGTGTAATCATGTGATAACTTTGACATTAAAGTCAAATTACATATACGTGTTTTGTTGCTTACAATGGTTTAAACTTCGTTTTATCTTTTCGTAAATAGTGTCAAAAAATAAGTGCTCTGGTTTTAGCAAATATTTCTTCGTTAGGGGATTATTTGTTAGATTCGCTGATTTCTTTTTGGTCAGTGTTCGATAATATGGGTTACGAGATCCATTCATATTATTTTTTAGCGCTGTTTTATAAGAACAAATATCATGCGTGTCATGCATAAGGCAATGCACATCTCGCACAATGCTACACTTATTCTTTTTGATTTTTACACGGTTTAATGTTTTTGATTTTCTGTGTACGCTTTTAATGTGAATAAGAAAAAAGTATATGTGATTTGTATATCAGTAAAGTAGAGAAATGAAAAGAAAATGTGAGAAAAAAAAATCGGTTTACGCATGAAGAGAAGATGAGTTGGCATGTGCATGTAAAAACTCTTTAAAAGACGAAGTTCCAACAGAAATAGATTGTTATTATCCAGGTAGTAGGTTTTTATTGATGCTGCAATGACACCTCGAATTTCATCTAACAGAATGAATATGTGCATGTTATTCATATAATAATTATATGTTTTAAGAAGTATACGGAGAAGTACACTTTAAGACGTCCCAATTACCGTTGTGTTATGGGAATGACAATTTCTAAGTTAATTTTCTTTTAAATGTAAAACTGCGTCCTTAGCTATCACCCAGAATGGTTTCACATTGTAGCTTCGTAATGCGCTACCACAAAAGATTTACTAGTTTTGTTGTGGCGACGGCTACGGACACATTTTACTGTATTTTAACATATGCCATGTTTAAAAGTGAAATATGTGAATTTCAAGTATTTTAAACATCATTTGGTTTTTTGATAAAAAGTTCATCCTGTATTTAGATAAACAATGAAGGTATCTCGCTGAACGGATTTAATTATCTCGTTATTTCGAATTAGTTATTCCGTTATGACGAGTGAATCATCTTGTTTCAATAACTTTGCCTTTGTTGATACTGTTGATTTTACAGAGTGTGATTTAGGTTTTAGTAATTAGGTTTTTTGCTCTAATCAAATTTTAATATTAAGAAGTCAATTAGCTTACTGATGAACAGAACAAAATGGAGGTCATTAGCTTAAATATTTTGACTGTGTCAAAGTTCACTGCATGGTTCATTTTTCTTCAGAAACATCATTGAAAAAGGACATAATTAACCATTGCCTGACGTTACATTAAATGTTATAAACATAAATATTGTTAAATTAAGATATAAATTCAATATATACCAGATAATAACTCTATAACCTGCCGTTGGGCGTTTTAGGATTTATAATCCGTTGAAATATAACGGACTTGTTGCAAACAGAGAAAATTCAGACTAATTTTTTCTCCCTAATTTTCTCCACTTAAGGTGGCAGGGGACAGTTTTTTGATACCATGCATTGTAGCCAAGGGATGCATGTCTTCGGAACTCTGTAACTAGAATTTCCTCAGTTCCCATTCAGCACAAATACCTTTAATTCACTCTTTAAAAGGCCAATCACCAATTTCTGAAGAAAATTACCAAAACCTGTAAAATTCTCTACAAACTGGTTTTTATGAGATTTTGACCCTTTCATATTTTGCTTATTTTTCATGATTTTTCAGCTTTTTAGACCTCCCTCAGCTAATTCCCTGCAGAGGGTTGACCTTCCGTACCGCGTGCATGTTGCACTATCACATGTCACAAACTTACCGGTGTATAGTTTTCAATGTCCCATCCACCTACTTTTCGTGTTATTTTACCTCCCGTCTGTAACTTGCAATTTCACTGTGTAAAGTCAGCACAACAGTCATAGCCGCAGGTTTAGCATTTTACTTCTGATTCTCATGTACCTAACGTAAGGGGCCTACATATTGCATATCAATTTCAACAAGAGACACCCCTCTAACTAATGATAATCATTAAAAATCATTTCATGAATTTTAGCAACACTCATAAGCCTTCAAGTACAGCAACTCTCAATTTTACAAAAATATTGACGGGTACTTTATTCGAAACTGTCCCTTGCTACCTAAGATATTTCGGCATCACAAATTTTGTTTAGTAGAGTTTTTAGTTTAGTGTTTAATAGAATGAAAACTTTATTAAGGTCTTCCGTTTCCAACGGAAGATCTTGTACTGATTCTAATGGTTATTAGGGTCTTCTGTTTCCGACGGAAGACCCTCTTGTTATTTCATTGTTTCTTTTCTTTATTATTAAGGTCTTCCGTTTCAAACGGAAGATCTTGTACTGATTCTGTTGGACATTCTTTATTATTATTTTTCTTCTTCTTTTACTTCTAGACGTTTCTTTAAACTTTAATATATCGCTTGTTTGTCAATAGATTTTATTCAAATTTTCAGGGTTTATTGAGCAATAGCTCACTAGAGCACAAAATATTGTGAAATCGCTACTTCCGGATTTGAGTTATTCCCCTCTTTTAGTGGGTCTCCGAGTCGATCCGTAGCAAGTAGTTTAAGTTTACAAATATTTAATGTAGACATCTTGAACGTTGTCTTCCTAGTTTTACATGTTTGTTTAATAAAATTTATTAATTAAAAAATAAATCAATTTATTTTAGAGTGAAGCTAAGTTTTTTAATGATTCTGGAATTTTTTATTCCGGAAATTTCTACAGTTTTGGTTTACGTTTAACAACCTTCCTTTTTGAAAAAGTCAGCAACCGGGATGCACATGAAATAGTTGTGAGAAAAATATTTTCAAATAAGTGAATCTTTTATACAAAATATCGTGCGAAATTATTGAAACTGGTTCGAGTAACAATTTACAGTGACAATATTTACGTCGATAGTAAAAAAAAATATAATAAAGGATAAAGTCGATGTTGGTGGATTTCTGTTGGCCTGACGTTAGCGTGCGCACATCATGCCGAAAGTTAAGAAGAGCAAACGGATTGCAGAGCGGAGAGAAGGTCCGACAAAAAATCAACAGCAGTCAAAAGAAAAGAGGGGGCAATCTGTAAACAGGGACACTCTGGAGGTTGACCATGTGGTTGGAAACACTAAACCTTGCTCAGAATCAGGTACAATTCAAAATTTTACTGAACACAACGATATTCCTCAAATGATTGATAGCTATAACAACGTTTTAGGTTTAAATGTTTCTCAAGAGTTGAAGAACAAAATAATTAACGGTCTGTACGTAGACTTGACAAAAAGGTATGTTAATTCCAATGAGCCTCAAAAACAATCACTTGTTATGGTAAACGGCGAGCTTCAAGCTACCGAAAAAAATGCAAAAACATATTACTAATATTCACTAATGGACAGATGCTTTTATCATATTTGCAAGCTTTTATTTGGAGGCTCATCCTATTAAAGCCTTGGATCTCTTGAAATACATGAATGACGTTAGGTTAGCAGCAGTTAGGCCATCCGGTTTAGGATTCAAAGAGTATGACCAGCAATTTCGATTAAATTTTGCAAAAAACCCATCAGGAACATGGGGAACAATTGACCCGGAATTGTGGTTAATTTACATTACACCTATATGAAGGTCATTTCTGGCTGCTGATACACAAAACCACAGTCAGAATAGGAAGTGTTATACATATAATTTTCAGGGGGTCTTGTTTCAAGGCACACTGCGGTTATTTGCATCAATGTATAAATTGTAATGCCCTGCATCCGCTAGCAATTTGCCCAAAGAAAGAGCATATGCAGTCATCCGGGGGGGGGGGGGGCAGCCATTTCGTAGCAAGGGCTGCAATGAAGGACATAGGGGGCAGTATCAAAATACAAGGAGTAGATGAGCATTCCATTCTAGGGGGTAGGGGCAATCACTACTAGGCTCAATGTCTGGAAGTTGGGATATACCCCAATAAAAATTTAGAATTTAAAACCACTACTACAAAACTATTCAAATAAGGCTATAGGAACTGAATTATGACAAGGTTTTCAGTTTGGTTTTAGAATTGGCTATAGGGGTCCAAGGCTAGGGGGTGAATAAAAAAAATTAGAATTTGTTTTGCAATTTCCAGAAGCAGCAAGGGAAAACTTAAATAGTGAGGTTTCTTTAGACAGAATTGCAGGCCCCTTTTCAAACAAACCAATATCCAACTTAAGAGTTTCGCCAATAGGTATAGTCCCCAAGTCTGGAGGTAGCTGGAGATTAATAACACATCTTTCTTATCCAGAAATGAATAGTGTTAATCATTTCATAGACCCAGAGGACTGTTCAGTTGCATACACATCTCTAGATCAGGTATTACAGGAAGTTGCATGGTTAGGTAAAGGCACTGTTTTGGCAAAAATGGATATAAAGTCTGCATTTAGACTAATGATTATAAACCCAGGAAATTTTGACCTACTAGGTTTCAAGTTTGAGGGAAAATATTACATTGATAAGTGCCTGCCAATGGGCTAAGCAATTTCTTGTAATCTATTCGAAAAATGTTCAACATTTTTGCAATGGGATTTGAAAAGACGAATTAAAACGGGTAACATTTTTCATTATTTAGATAATTTTTTTTATTTTTGGGTGGCCTCTGGTTCAGATGAGTGTGTTCAGCTGATGCAAGGGTTCCAGGACTTGTGTGAATTCATTGGTGTTCCCTTAGCACAAGAAAAGACAATGGGTCCTTGTACAGACATAATTTTTCTAGGGTTAGAAATAGACACCTCAGAAATGGTTGTAAGACTCCCACCAGAAAAAATACAGCAATTAACTGCACTTCTAACATCAAGTTTGATCAAAAAATCTCTCCAGCTTCAAAAGTACTGTTGGAAGTTTAATTCTTTTTAGCAAAGGTGTCCCAAATGCAAGGGCTTTTAATAGGCGGTTTTATGATGCAACTTGTGGAATAACCAAACCTCATTATCATATAAAATTAGGTAGTGGTATGAAGGAAGATATAATGATGTGGTTAAAGTTTTTGCAAGACTTTAATGGCATTAGATTGATCCATGAAAGTGAGTGGTTAAGCGGTGACAATATCGAGTTGTACACCGACAGCAGTGGAAATCCAGAATTGGGGTGCGGTGCTTACTGTCAGGGTCATTGGTCTTACTGGTCATGGTCCCTTGGTTGGGAAAGCTCAATCTTCAAGGAAATGTCATTTCTGGAATTAGTCCCTATACTACTGGCAATGTATTTGTGGGGGAAAAATATTTTGCAAACAAAAAAATCATCATGTATATTGATAACAATGATTTAGTATCCATAGTTAACAGGCAAACATCAAAATCAAAACGGGCTATTAAGGAAATTGGTACTCTTGCTCCTTAGAAATGACATCATGTTTAAAGCACAACACATATTAGGGAAGAAAAATAATATAGCGGATTCTTTATCTCGTAAACAGTTTCATCACTTCCGTCAGCTAGCACCGTGGGCAGACTTGAACTCAGAGACCATTCCAGACGAATTTCTAGCGATGATGTCGGATATGAAGTAAACAAATTATTACAACTAGCAACAGCACAAAATACACAAGCGACATATAGACAAGGGTTGACAAGTTTTGAGGAATTTCGTGATACTATTAGCCTTGAAAGGCTTTGGCCTCCTCCTTAGAGCAAATTATACAATTTGTTGGTTACATGTCAGCAAGACAGTTGGGAGAATCTACAGCAAAGACCTATCGGTCTGGAATTTCATACTATCTGAAGTTGTATAATTACACAGATGTGACTCAAAATGTTATAGTCAGAAAATTATAAGAAGGTTATATAAGAAAGGCTAAGTCTAACGATATCAGATTACCAATAACATGAAACATCTTGGAGAGTATATTGAAATCATTGCCAATTGTCTGCAATGGTATTTATGAAGCAAAACTTTTTGCAGCTGCTTAAAGTTTAGCTTTTTTGAATATTTTAGGGTAGGTGAGATAACTGATGGAAAGAAACAAGCTGTAGGTCATGCAGTCCAGTTTAAAAACCTGGAGTTGTCATCAGATAAATCTTTAATGAAATTATATCTGGAGCACTCCAAAGCTTATAAAAGGGGAAAGGGGAAAATGGTTATTATTCAGAATGTTCAATCATAAACTAGCATAAAGCAAGTTTATATTATGGCAGAATTTTTAAAATTTAGACCAAATAGACAAGGCAACTTGCTTTGCCACTTTGGGGGTCAGCCGCTTACTCGTTTTCAGTTTTACATCGGTGTTGAGCAAAGTATTGAAAACAATTGGCGTTGATAGCACTAAGTACAAGTCCCATTCTTTTCGAATAGGTGCGGCTACCAATGCAGCCAAATTGGGCTTGTCAGATGATGAAATCTGTAAAGCTGAAAATGAAGCTTGGTTCGTGGGTTCTTCTATAGTGAAAAGAGCATTTGTTGCAGCCAGAGATAGGCCAAGTGGAGTGAACTTGGGTCTTCAGAGGTTAAGGATAAATATGTGGTGGCAAGGAAAAGGGGGTATGATCTGGACAGACATGTATAAAAAAAATCAAAACTTTGTTGAAAGTTAATGACAAACCCTATTATTTGATAATGCATTGTGCTGCAAATGACATGGGCAAAACAAAGTTGAAAGAGTTAATTGAGAATGTCAAAACCACTTTAGGTAAAATTCAGCAACTTCTGCCTGATACAAAAATTATATGGTCACAATTGGTATCTAGGAGGAAATGGAGATACTCTGAAGATGTCAATGCCATGAACAAATCTTTATAAAGGTTAAACAGTTCCATTGCAGCTGAGCTTGTTAGAAATGGGGGTGGCTACATTAAGTACCCAGATATCAAACCCAACGATGAGCTGTTGTTTGACAGGGATGGTGTTCATTTGTCTGAAAAAGGAACTGAACTATTTTTAAATATAATTTGTGCAGCTATTGAACAATTTAGCTAAACTGGGATACTTGTTTATCCCAAACTCTACTAGTTTTGAACCAAGTTTATTTTTCATGTGGGATGTGGCAAGGTCTAGGAACTACCCGCTTACTTCACATAGTGGCGCTGGCTTCACTGAATACATGCAGTGCATGCATTCACTTTCGCCATGTGGATGAATGCGCGTGTTGTTCCCGATCTACCTGTGCACAATTGATGTGCAGTTGAAATTATTTGATAATGACAATTAGTAGTTGAACAATTTTTGTCTCGGGTTGCCGTTTACCGGAATCTGGGAAGACCAAGTTGGTGTTTTGCATTTATATTGATTGAAATTGTTGAAGTTGTAATATTGTTTTTGAGCCACTTGCTATTTTTTTATGTTTCAAATATTTTCTTTGCCGTTAACCGGAATGAATAAATTTGCACAGTTAGTTGTTTGAAAATTGTTGAACTTTTTAGACATTGATGTGTTTTTTACTATACCCATTTGGTGTCAATGCACTAATGGCATTTCCATTGTAAATTTATAATGTAATTTACAAATACTTTATTTACACAAATTTTACTCATTGTCTTGAAGCCAAGACCAAATAATGCCACAGAGGGGGGTGGATTACAATACATGAAAACGAATAAATCTGTTGTGAATCTGATTTGGTGTTTTATTTTCATTATTTAGAGTTCAATATGGCATGTTAGAAATATGGATTGGTTTTATGAGTGCTGACCATGTTGAGTGTTAGCATGCTTCAGGTCTACAATAATTCACTTATACTCCTTAAAAAAATACATCGAAATTTATGTTTCAAAAAAATGTTAAATTTTGCTTATATCTTTGCTTAATAACTTTTTAGTTGTCATTGTTTTCTAAACAAATATAGAACAAAACTTGTGCAGAATAATAAAAACTTTCATTTGATACCAATGAAAAGAAGTTAGCCCCTAAAATGAGGAGTCTAGATCCCTTAAAAGTCTTTGCTTTTATATAAATATAAATAACACCGAATATTTAATCAGCCAATACGCAGATGACTCAGCATTAACGTTGGCTGATGATCCAGATAGTTTAAATGCCGCTCTTGACTGTATAGATTCTTTTGCGCAATGTTCAGGTCTGAGAGCAAATTTTAATAAAACACAAGCATTATGGATTGGGGTAAAAAGGGGCTGTGGAGAAGAAATACCAAACTAACCATCAGCTATATTGGAATCACGAAGGAAAATTTAAGCTGCTAGGTATCATATATGATTTACGAAATGTTGATTTTACTGAAGATAATCTTACAGAAAAAATTAGCTCTATGAAAAAGCTGCTGCATGACTGGGCTTTTAGAAACCTAACAATTTTTGGTAAGATTACTGTTGTCAAAACACTTGCATTACCGATATTAGTACAGTGTTTATCTGTCCTACCGGACCCAAAATCAAAACAATTTGAAGAAATCCAAAAAATTATTTTTAATTTTATCTGGGACGGTAAAATTGATAAAATCCGCCGAAATATTATGATTAATGACAAACATAAGGGGGGGGGGGGGTTAAAAGTTCCACATATTCTTTCTTTCGCAAAAAGTCTTAAACTTACGTGGGTCAAAAAATGCTTGGATCCACAATGTAAATCCTCGTGGAAAATTTTAATAGCGGATAAACTTGAAAAGTGGGGATACTGAAATATATGGCAACTTCGGAGAGAAGGCTTGTCGACTGTCATGCAAGTTTTTAATAATTTTTGGCAAAGCGTAATGCAAGCCTGGAGCGAAATTATGCAGCATCCTACCACAGCCCCATCAAAAATACTACGCCAGCCACTATGGCATAATAATGAAATATTAATTAATAAACAACGTGTTTGTAAATCTCACTGGATCAAAAAGGGATATTCTTTATCAATGATCTTATCAATGACAACGGCAAGTTTCTTTCTCTCGAAAACTTTCAAGACAAATTCAATGTTCATACTAATTTTTTAACTTATAATGGGTTAATATTAGCCATCCCAAAACATTGGAAAGAATTGATAAAGAATGTCCCGAGAGAAGAAATATCTGATTGTAATATAGAAAAATTAAGAAAGGCGCAAAAGGTATCAAAATTTTTTTACCCTATATTTTTATCATCTGTTGCCGAAACCCCTGTAAATGTAAAACACAACTGGGAAGAAAGAATGTCTATAGATATTGTAGAAAAGAAAATGAGGTCAAGGATAGTTGGCGGATCATCTCAAAAATATTAGTTACTTGAGTTTCAAATTTCATACATCTTTTTGTTACGATTGTACATGCATAGTTTGTGAATAAATTATAAAAAACAAAAAACGTCTTTGCTTTATTACTCCAAAACGGAAACTTTTTCGACATAGGCGACGCTGCAAAAAATGTTGTTTGTGACTTTATTGATCTCATAAAACTGATTTCTGTGTTCAGGTATTGCATGATATGAGGGTTAAAAGTAATATGTGCTGACCGGTACTCGCGGCCAGGTTAACGAAAGTCTGTGCGTACAAATGATATAATATTATCACAGAAAGAATACCGGTATACATGTATATACGGGATGCCTTAATTCTTAAGAAAACGGGTTTTTTAAGTATACATGCCTTATGTGGTGACTATAAGTCATATTTTGTTTAGTTCTTATAGTGAACAATTCTTTAAAAACAAGAAACAGAAAATATAAACTTTCTTTTTCCATTCTACTTAAACTCAAATACGGATCTGAAAAACAATTTCTGTGTAATACATTTTAGCTACTATACCGCATGCATTTGAAATATATCTGGAATTTTAGCTGCGTGTGTGTACCATTACGTAACTTAGCTATTGCCCGGGTCTTACACACAAAGAAAAGTTTTTAATTTTGAATAAATACACATGTAAAAGTTTATAATTCTTAAATTGAATAAACCTATAGTGTGTTTTCAAATAAATTAATCGTTTTGTTGATTACATGTAATGAAATGCAATGTCATTCCCAATATTAAGGCTTAGAAAAAAAATGGGATTTTTCAGTAAAAAAACATTAACTTAAGCTTTTATTCAATATGTTTTAGTCAATATACTGCAAGCATTTCAAATCATTCTGAGTTCTGTGGTAATCAATCCCCCGCTTGCGGCCGAGGAGATCGGTCGCGGCTGGACTACCTACTGGTCAGTGGTTATCTTATACACATGCGCAATTCGTGTCTTACATAAATGTTTTTATTTTAGCCGCAAACACAAGAACTGTTTTAATTGTAATACATAAAAGTATTTTTATCTTCAAGTGATGTAACTAAGCAATAGAGTTTAAATAAAAAAAGTGTTTTAAAAATAGTAAAGGTGACATTATTCCAAAACAGAAGCATCGTCATACATAGATCAAGGTGGGTTTGTAAATCTTAAATATTCTTAACTTGTACAAATAATGTTTAATGCTTAAGATCAACCAAAAAAAACCCCACAAAAATTAAACCTTTACTCGCACATAGCCAAGGAGATCCCGCTCAAGTTCATAAGTGATCCGCTGTAGTTTCTTGATCTCCTACCTTATCACACGTCCATGTCTATTGATAATTTGTACAAACACAACAATTAAATTGTTTGTTTTATTTTCAATTCAACAATCTTAGTTTAAGAAAAAACGATAATTATATCTTTTATATATATATATATATATATATATATATATATATATATATATATATATATATATATATATATATATATATATATATATATATATATATATATATATATATATATATATATATAATATGCCACCACTTGTACAGTTTATTAACATGTATGTGGTTTGTGCTTGCACGATAAAAGAATTGTACGGAATAGAGAGATTTAACGATCATTTCAAAAAATATTCACATGAATTTTTAAACAATTTTGTTTTCTGACACTTGGTCACTTTTGTGGTTCTCCTGTATGATCGTTTGCTTCATTGTAAAAACAAACTCATTGCTGTTAAAAGTTTTACATCAAAGATCTTAAATTCATAATAATTACACATGTATTTGTTCTCATGTTTAAAAGTTAATGAAGTACGTTATGCAATATGGTCAGTCGCCATAGAATTCACCAGAGTACTGCAAATGTCGACGGTTTCCTAATTTCTTTGAAGCACCTTAGAACATAATTAACTTGACTTAATAGAATAGCAACATGTTTGTCTCTCAAAAATCGATGCACATCTCAAAGTTACACATAATCGACTTAAAACCCAGCAGAATATTTTACATCTGACTTTTCAAAACTACAGATCGTAAAATTGTATCCACTCTGAAATAGTAAAGAACAAAAGAAATAATGTCTTTGTGACTTTCACTCCATCTTCTTATTTTTGTGTACGAATCAATAAATTTTTATTTTTATCATATGAAAAATACTTTTGTTCCCTTTAAGATCTGCAGAATTTCAGTTTCTTTACTTACTAGTCATTTAGTGATACAAATAGAAACATGTCAAAGAGGAGAGTGCAAATATACATAGATGTACATGAAAAACAAGTTGGTAACAGGTATATGTGATATGATATATTGTTATACTTTCATGTTTAATACTGAAATCTGATTGGTTAAGACGCAGATAATAACAATTTCTATTGTTATACTTTCATGTTAAATACTGAAATCTGATTGGTTAAGACGCAGTTAATAATATTTTATATTACCCTCAGCGTTAGCAACGCACTTGGCAACAGGTAACATTAAAAAATGTTACATGCGCGAAAATTATGCGCGGACGGTTCGCTGTAGAATTCACGTTATTCCTATATAAAAGCAGTAAAATTTTCTTAGGAATTTTAAAAAAGACATTCAGTATAACAAAATAAATAGTGCCTGTTTGGGAGGATAACAGTTGAAATTGACACCCCTCGAAAACCATTGTCAACCTCCGCTTCGCGTCGGTAGACAATGGTTTTCTCGGGGTGTCAATTTCAACTGTTACCCTCCCAAACAGGCACTATTTATATATTATCCTTAGCGTTAGCAACGCACTAAGCAACGGGTAACATTAAAAAATGTTACATGTGCGAAAATTATGCGCGTACGGTTCGCTGTAGAATTCACGTTATTCCTATATAAAAGCAGTAAAATTTTCTTAAAAAGTAAGACATTCAGTATAACAAAATAAATAGTGCCTGTTTGGGAGGATAACAGTTGAAATTGACACCCCTCGAAAACCATTGTCAACCTCCGCTTCGTGTCGGTTGACAATGGTTTTTTCGGGGTGTCAATTTCAACTGTTACCCTCCCAAACAGGCACTATTTATATATTATCCTTAGCGTTAGCAACGCACTTAGCAACGGGTAACATTAAAAAATGTTACATGCGCGAAAATTATGCGCGTACGGTTCGCTGTAGAATTCACGTTATTCCTATATAAAAGCAGTAAAATTTTCTTAAAAATTAAGACATTCAGTATAACAAAATAAATAGTGCCTGTTTGCATTGTCAACCTCCGCTTCGCGTCGGTTGACAATGGTTTTTTCGGGGTGTCAATTTCAACTGTTACCCTCCCAAACAGGCACTATTTATATATTATCCTTAGCGTTAGCAACGCACTTAGCAACGGGTAACATTAAAAAATGTTACATGCGCGAAAATTATGCGCGTACGGTTCGCTGTAGAATTCACGTTATTCCTATATAAAAGCAGTAAAATTTTCTTAAAAATTAAGACATTCAGTATAACAAAATAAATAGTGCCTGTTTAGGAGGGTAACAGTTGAAATTGACACCCCGAGAAAACAATTGTCAACCTCCGCTTCGCGTCGGTTGACAATGGTTTTCTCGGGGTGTCAATTTCAACTGTTACCCTCCTAAACAGGCACTATTTATATAATTGTAAAATATAGGTCGATCTTCGTGCCGCACTAAAGTGACAAAAAGGGTTTTTGTTTCGGTGGGAGCTCTGCCCCCTCCCCCCCCCCCCCCCCGACCCCGCCGACTTTTCCTTGCAATCAGAATTTCCCCAAAATTTACATTTAGAAAATCAAATGTTGAGATATTGATACACCCCTTCTTCACACACACTTTTTAGATGAAGGCTAAAAAAGTATTGACATATTTAAAACGAAATTGTACTAAAATAAATAGAAGTTAGAGTTGCTTCACAACCCCTACAAGAAAATGTACCTCCCTCACGGATGAAGATTTTGAAGATTTGACAATCTATCCTTTTATTTGCTTGTCAAGATTTCCGATAAATTATGCTCATTCTTTCAAAAATAACTCTGAGTGGCTGCATGGTCAAACATAATATACGGAGAGTTATCCTTCCTACTGAGCACCTCTCGTAAAACGATCCTCGGGTCGGTTAGGGCGTTATCGTTTATTTACAGTTTGTGTTCGTTTCAATATTTTAATTTTAACCCAGCATTTTACAGAAACTTTTTCATGTCTTAACGGTAGAGGTGTAAGTGTCTTTCAAAATGTAAATAAAAATCAGAAGGAAGACCTACTCGTTACTCATAACGAGGTCGTATCTAGTTAAGGTCTTCCGTTTTCAACGGAAGACCTTATTGTTTTTGTTCGGTTTCTTTTTCCCTATTATTATTATTATTATTATTATTATTATTATTATTTTTAAGGTCTTCAGTTTCCAACGGAAGACCTTATTGTTTTTTCTTTGATTCTTTTTCTCTATTATTATTTTTTTTTCTCCCACGTTTTTTTTCAGAAATGCTTCAGCCGATTTTCATGAAATTTTCAGATCTTATTCATGATAAAATTGGTAAAAAAAATTACTCGAGATTTTTTTGGCCGACAATTTCCGGTACCGAGAAATTAAAGATTTTATGTTTTTGCTTGTTCACGATTTTTCTAAAAGAGTATTAATGAGAAGACTTTCAAATTTTCAGAGAAGGTAGAGAGTGAACGTCCGCAGTGCGCTTCGCATATCCGAACGTCCGCCGTCACTGCCGGTCGTCACCGGAAGGATATGAAAAACCTTAATTTTTCAATTTTTTGAACTTGAATTTTTTAATGTTACCATTCGATAGAGACGCTCTCAAAAATTCTGAATATGAAATCTGTTTTAAAATCGATCCATGCATTCCCAAGATTGTTGGCTCCAATCTGAAGCGAGAGTCTGCGTAGCTCAGTCGTTAGAGTGGTTGACTTGTGCCTAGGCGACCCGGGTTCAGTCCCCGAGTGCCGATTATTTTTTCTTTCTTAATTGTGTTTTGTTTTTATTTTATATTTACAATGATGGATTTGAATGTTTTCCATTTTTTGTTTGTCATCAATAAAATTAATAGCGGCTTTTCAATACAAATATAGAGGCTTTTTCTGTCAGCAGCTCGCTAAATTCCGGCGCTCGTCGTTTCATTGTTTAATGATTGTCTTCTTACTGATTGGAAGTCAACGCTAAAAAGTCATTTTTTTTTAAAGATGGTGTACTTTTTCCTTTTTTGTGCATGTCTATTTACTGATACAAATTTGTTGCCTATCTGGGATTAAGAAAAACCTCCGAAGTTCATACACGTAACTATACAAACGAACGGGTGACTGCGACAAGGTTTAAAAACTGACCACCCGTTTATGAGTATTTGAGCCTTAGAAAAAATAGATGTAAAAAAAATCAATAGCTACATCTTTCAAAAAACGCTTATACATTGTTCTAACAATGTACTACGTTTAATATAGAAGTCATGGACCGACCCCCCCCCCCCCAAATTCATAAAATCATTCAGTTTTTCTGGCCCGATTTTACTTGATCTTTGATCTTGGGCCTTTAATTTCAACTAATTACCATTCTAGATTACTCTACTAATTACCAGACCAATTCGTTCATTAATAACAGAGTTATGAATTTTTTGGCATTTGAGTTTCAATTGTCGTGCTTGATATGTACTATAAAAAAATTCTAACTACCAAGCCCTTCACTCAATCCTAATGAAAATTCGTGAGAATGAACCTCGGACCCCATTCTTATTCTCGGTGAAATATGCAGCGGATTGAACAATTAAGACGAAATTCCTGAGATTAAACGGCGTTTATTGCCTATACATGGAAATTAAATTTACACAGTACACCCACCGAACCCCCCCCCCCCACCCTCCTTCCTATTCACATTGCTTGTCTGATTTTACTGGATCTCTCATCTTGAACCTTTATTTTCAACCTAGTTCAAGTCTAGATTAGTGTACTAATTACCAGACCTATTCGTTCATGTTTAAGAGAGATATGAATTTTGGGGCATTTGAGTTTCGATTGGCGTGCTTGACATGTACTGTAGAAAAAAATTCTAACTCCCGAACCCCTTACTCAATCCTAATGACATTTTGTGTAAATGTACCGCGGACCTCATTCTAATCACAGGATGAATGACCATCTTTAAGTCCTCCTTAAAGATAGCTTAAAGGTGTTTAAAGGTAGCTTAAAGACGATCTTTAAGCCACCTTTAAGCTACCTTTAAGCTAGATGTGTTGCTTAAAGGTGGCTTAAAGAAAGCGTAAAGATGGCTTAAAGGCAGCTTAAAGACTATCTTTAAGCCACCTTTAAGCCACCTTTAAGGACAACTTATAGGTCCTTAATGTCCAAACTTCTTTAAGCCACCTTTGAGCCACCTTTAAGCTACCTTTAAGCCACCTTTAAGCCATTAAAAAAATTTTAATTCAATATTGTGCTTAATTTCCAACAAAATGTATTAACTTTATGAAAGAAAAGGTATTAAAACGGTTTTTGTTCTAGAAAGAAAAATGGAAAAAAAACACACACAAAAAACCGGCCACGGCGAGAATTGAACCCGGGACCCTTAGTTTACTAGCATCACCACACTTCCTCTGCGCCACGGCAACTTACATATATATGAGCGTTTTTATATCCTATATATCAGTGGATATTGAATCACTGTATTGAATGTGTTTACTTGACAAGATTTTGACAAAACATTCAGTTTGTAACAATCAATTATATCTAATGTATAAATTACATGCATGCATGTATTTAGAATGAAATACGGAACTTGGTCCTCAGTGAACAAAAATATATTATACCTAAATGGAAACCGTTAGGTTCACTATAGTAGGCTTTCTTAGTTAATAAATTTAAACCGAGTAGATATACGTTCATCTAATTCATAGCTATAAAAATGTAAGAAAGAAAATGAAATCATTTCTTTTATTAAATGCATTGATACTATTAGGGTATTTGTTCAATTTCCCGCAATTTCCCGGTTTTCATGATCGCGGCGCCGTTCCAATATGTTTAAATATTTATATGTAATTGTATGTACATGATTTTTTAAGTATCAATTCTATAACAAACAAAATTACCAATTACCGGTGACGTATTTACTGCGTGTGGCAATTTCAAATGACTTGTACATACAATTGTATGATGTGCCAGGCCGGGTATATTTGACATATTTACCCTTATACATATATTTAAATAATCAACCCCTATTTATGATCACCGGTACATTAATTGATTAGCCTCAAGATTTTACTCTTACATACATGTATCGTTAATTTGTAGACGTAACATCTTTGAAACCCAGAGCTAGGAAATAATACTTTGAAAATGAATTACAAATGTAAATTAGCTTTTATTCACTAGACTTATATATATATATATATATATCGTATACTCGTACATACTAAGATTCAACGCCTTTAGAAACCCTGGGGTGCACCTGGGCACACGACACACCTGTTGTGTATATCTTGTATATTCTGTGTTAGTTCCAGGGGTTTTCTTAAGTTGGACAAACAATATACTTTAATTAGATATACACAAACATGCATATGGGCACACGACACAACTGTTGTGTATATCTTGTATATTCTGTGCTAGTTCCAGGAGTTTTCTTAAGTTGGATAAACAATAGACTCTAATTAGATATACACAAACGAACAAAACTATGTCTAGACAAACAAAGCAGTAATATCCTGCCCGATATAACAAAGGCAGTTGAGAGTCTTTTCATCTTTAACATGTATCTAGCATATCTAGAGTTAGAAATAATGAAAATTGAAAAAAAATACAAACCTTAAACCGATTATCAAATTAAATCATGCATTTTTGGTTCATTATCTTTATTTTGTTTAATAACCGGATGAACTGAGAGAGAGAGAGAGAGAGAGAGAGAGAGAGAGAGAGAGAGATTTTTTCACCGATTAATTTATAATAGGAAACAAACATACTTTAATTAGTTTTATGCACATATTAAGATACAGAGACTGCGCTCATCCCTACAATAATTTTGAAACCCCCAAAAAATTATAAAGACTTTTATAACGGCAATCTGTGTCCATCGGAGTGGTGCTGATGATAGCGATCTGTGATTAATGGAGCGACGATTAAAACCGCCTGGAACACCCCCCCCCCCTTCCTTGGAAATTATATTATCACTCGGATGACCCCCGCCCATCTCTAAAAAAGAGCTTTTGCATTTAATATATGTTTTTATTGTTCAGCTTGATCAATATTGACTTAAAGGTCACTTAAAGACAGTGTAAAGGCAGTGTAAAGAGAGCGTTAATGCCACTTAAAGATGCTTAAAGGTGGCTTAAAGGTGGCTTAAAGAAGTTTGGACATTAAGGACCTATAAGCACTTGCTTAAAGGTGACTTAAAGGCGGCTTAAAGGTTGTATAGCCTTTAAGCTCCTTTAAGTCACCTTTAAGCCACCTTTAAGGACTTGCTTAAAGATGGTTTTTCGCCTGGTGCATTGTCTGCCAAACATGCAGCAGATTAAACAATTAAAAAGAAATTCCTGAGATCAAACGGTGAGTATAGCCTGTATGGGGACTTAAAATTTACACAGTACAAGGGATGTAAACAGTCGCGTAATTTTTCTGTTGCATGTGTATTTCTTGTTTTCCGTTTAGTCTGTATCTACGATAGCGTGTGAACTACTTATGAATGTTAGAACTGTGGACATTACTGTCATCAAATTTTTACCGAATAAATTTACGTGTCACATGTACTGATTTCGTTATTTCTACATTTATAAAGATTTTATCAATCCTGCTGAAATAAAACAGTCAAACATAATAGTAAACAACACGAAAAAAATTCTCAACACTGAAATACATGAGTAAAATGCATGAGTCATTGTCTTAGGACTTCACCTAATTGTTGTTAACCATTTCCGAGATCCACACCTCAATATTCTATTTTCGATTTATTTAAGACGAAAATCAAGCTCGGGTCTTTTCACCCCCCTCCTTCCAGACACAAACACGCATCAATATTTCAAATGACCTCGCACTGTTACCAAACCTGAATAGTCAGACATCTTACACGTTGTTTTTCATCTCATACAAATCTCATACAAAAACTCAGCTCCTCTCCCGGGCGTAAACGCCCCAAATTCAAAGACAATTCGGGAATTGTTTCGCGTCAGCCATGTTTTGAGATACCTGCAAAGGCTGTGTGTTCTAATCTCGCCGGAGCCAAGATTTGTTCTTTCTCTCTATTTCCTTCTCTCCTTTTTATTTAATGTTCTACCAAAATATTCAACATAAAAGGGTTGTTGGACTGTAGTACAAGTTGAAAAACACTCTTCAATTAGGATTTAGACAAAAACAGTCTTTTATTATTAGTACATACTTCTATTCTTATTGTTATTGGGGTCTTCCGTTTACAAAGGCAGACCCTCTTTTTTTCTTCGGTTTCTTTTTATTACAGATCATTAGACCTGTTATTAGGTCAAAAGACCTCTTATTTAATACGAAATAAAATGGGGCTGGTCCTTTAAATTAGGGATCCAACCGGGTGTATAATCCTTCATCCATCGCTCTTTTAGATCATATCTGCATTTCTTGATATGTTTCGTTGATGAAGAAAAAAGGCAAGATCATTTCCTCTCCTTAAAATCGGACGAATGACCTCCTCGTTGCTTGCAACGAGATTCTGTCTAGTTATTTTTCTTTTTTTTTTCTTACAAATTTTGTGCACGCGATTTCTCAGAAACGGCAGGACCGATTTTCATGAAACTTTTAAATGTTATAAATAATGATCGAAACTTTTTAGGTTTTTCAATTATATTAATGACGTCACTTCCGGTTTTGAGATATTGACGTTTTAGCGATTTTTAGAGGGTTAGCTTGTCACTCTAACTTCTCCTAAACTATAAAAGCTATTGAGTTCAAACTTTCAGAGATAGTAGACAAAAGATAGTAGATTTGCAATTTTATTTTCATTTTGAAAGGCGCCGAAGCTCGCCTGGACCCGAAAATTTACTTTAAAAAATGGCGTATTTTTTTCTTTTCTTTTTTGTGTATCTCTTTTCTGAAAAATATTTTGTGAAGACTTGTAATGTAAAAAGGTTTATAATTACAGGCCCTTTCATCTAATATCAAGAAAAAGGGCTGGCCCCTCAAATTAGGGGACTCTAAAGCCTTTTATCTGTAGCCCTTTACTAAGGGATATTTTGTGAAATGTTATAAAAGCAAATATGTGTATTTTACAGTTAAGTATCTATATGATGTACGGATTTTATCATGTGTTATGTAATTAGGGGCTTTTATGGGGCCAAAATTCCCAAAATTTGATCACCCATATCTCAGAAAGGAAAAATATTTAGAAATGCAGTACAGAAGAAAAGTTGTTAAAAATGATGTACTGAACAAAATGCAACCTTCAAAATTTCGTCAAACGGCCCCTATACGGGGATAAGGGATCGGCCCCTAAAACCTTCTTTCTCATTTATCTCCAGAACGGTAACACATTTTTAAACACTTCTTGAACACAAAATGTGTTTAGAATAACATGACCTTTTACATGATATAATGAAAAAGGGGCTGGCCCCTTAGATTAGGGAACCAAAGGGCTCTAAAGTCTTTTATCTCAATCCTTTTACTAAGAGATATTTTGTGAAATGTTATATAAGCAAATATGTTTATCTTACAGTTATGTATCCAAGAGATGTACGGATTTTATCATGTGTAACGTAATTAGGGGTTTTAGAGGCCTTAAATCCCATTAATTGATCACCCATATCTCAGAAAGAAAACAATATTTTGAAATTCAGTACAGAAGAAAAGTTGTTCAAAATGCTGTACTTAACAAAATGCAACCATCAACATTTCGTCAAACGGCCCCTATAAGGAGATAACGGATCGGCCCCTAAAACCTTCTTTCTCATATATCTCCAGAACGGTAACGAATTCCAAAACATTTGTGTGAACAAAATGTGTTAAGAATTAAATGTCCTTTCATATGATATCAATAAAAAGGGGCTGGCCCCTTAAATTAGGGAACCAAAGGGCTCTAAAGTCTTTTATCTATACCCTCTTACTCAGTGATATTTTGTGAAATGTTATATAAGCAAATATGTTTATCTTACAGTTGAATATCCATAGGATGTACGGATTTTATCATGTGTTATGTATTTAGGGGCTCTTAGGGGCCAAAAGTCCCAAAATTTTACAACCCAAATCTCAGAAAGGAAAAATATATTGAAATGCAGTACAGAAGAAACGTTGTTCAAAATGTTGTACTTAACAAAATGCATCCTTCAAAATTTCGACAAACGGCCCCTAAAAGGGGATAAAGGATCAACCCCTAAAACCTTCTTTCTTATATATCTCCAGAACGGTAACGAACATTCTAAACACCTGTTGAACAAAATGTGTTTAAAATTACATGACCTTTCATATGATATCAAGAAAAAGGGACTGGCCCCTTAAATTAGGGATCAATAGGTTCTAAAATATTTTATCTATAGCATTTTACTGAGAGCCATTTTGTTAAAGGTTATTAAAGCTAGATTAGGTATAATACGTTTATATATCCTAACAACATAATGATTTTCTCTTGCGTTACCAAATAAAGGTTTCTAAGGACCAGACGTAAACAAGTTTAATCTTTTCTATCTTAATTAGAAGAAATGCAAGTATTTAAAAAAGCAATGTAAGAGAACTTATAAAAAAGGATACAAAAAAGCATTAGTACTTCACTCCTTTATTCATACTATGTTTTGTTGTCGAAAATCAAAGTCGATGATGTCATATAAGGCCTCTTCGTTGCTTGTAACGAGATCGTGTCTAGTTATTATTTTTTTTTTCCACAAATTTTGTGCACTCGATATCTCGAAAACAATTCGGCTGATTTCGACCATTTTTTCACAGATGATTGCCAGTGGTCATAATTCTAGAATTTATTTGAAATTTTTAAAATCGTTCCGATTTACGGCTGATTTTGTAAGTTTTTACGACCAACTATAAGAGATATGAATATGAAATTTTCAGGATAGGTAGACCATAGTTTGAAGGTGTGCAGAATGTAGTTTTTTGGCGCCATTGGCGCCATTTCTTTGAGCTCGCCTAGGCTCGAAAATTGGGTTCGAATTTTCATTCAAAATGTTCATTCGTTTTGATCTGTATCTTTTTATAAGTTGATATTTTATTAAGACATATATTATAAAAGAAGTAAAAAATCAAAAGTTCCTTCAAACAAAATCAAAAAATAGGGGCTGGCCCCTTAAATTAGGGGCCAAGACACTCGTTAACTCTATTACAAATAACTTAAAAACGATAAAGATTTTGTAATGCATTATAGAAGCGAAGTTGTTGATCGTTACAATATCTATCAGGTAAAATAATGCCACGCCCATTTATTACGTAATTAGGGATTTTTAGGGACCAAAGTACTTAAACTTTGACACATAATATCTAGAAGTAGACATATTTTGTTGAGCATTGTAGAAGAGAAAATCTTTGCATTGATGTTGATAATCGATTCCATTAATCAAAGCACCAATGTCTGTCCCCATTAGGGATCGTGAGGGCTGGCCCCTAAAATATCCAATCATTTGTATCTAAAAAATGAATAACAATTCTAAATAAGTGTAAGAACAAAAAATGTAAGTATTCGTGAGACCTTAGAACACTACTGTCTATAAAAACCCCTGTCCGTATGAAAATACCGTCTTCCCCTGTCACCCCCTGTGTTTTCACTGTCATCCCCTGTACATCCCCTGTGTGCCACTGTACAGAGCCCCTGTATACACTGTCATCCCCTGTGCGCCCCTGTACACATCCCCCCTGTGTGCCATTGTAAGCCCCTGTCACCCCCTGTACGCCCATGTCATCCCCTTTAAGCCAGTGTATACCCCTGTACATGCCCCCGACATCCCCTGTACATTGTTTGATTGTTTTTTTTTCAATATTATTTTCTTAATTCAACTTTTGAAATCACACGTGTTATATTTTGAGCTACAAGTCAATATTTGCACTTAACAGCGCCGAATCACAAGACACTGTTATCGTAATGTTAGAAATCACATGTTTTAATTGATAATTTATTGATACATCAATAATCATGCTAACAACTAAAGATTTGAGATTCACCGGGTAGTAAACCTCAGGTGAGGGCGGGAATTATTTTTTATAATAGCTGTGCAAGCCCTCAGGGCATGTAGTCCTTTAGAGCTTGTAGTCCTAATGTTTAAAAATCAAACATAAAAATACAACATAGAGTGAATTATTAATTTTTTTTAAAATTGTCTACAGATTATATGTACACTTTACTTATGAATATCTTAAGCCTATGAATCATATGATTCTTGGTAATAAACAACACACTAGACACTAAAATAATTTAATTCTGGTTGTAACGCGCTTTCTGATTGGCTAAAAAAATTGTTTTATATCGTATAAAGAATGTTGCCTACGTCATAGTAAGACTAACGTCAACAACGTATCAATACGCCTGACGTTACGTTTGAATTTTGTACAATTTGATGTCAATTTAAAGGTCAAATGATCGTTTTTACCTACAATGAAGAGTAGAAAAATTAAATTATAAGCAATGAATTCAATATTTATTAGTTTTATACGATATAAAATGGTTTGAAACAGTTTACGCTTTTTTATAAACCGCTTCGCGGTTTATAAAGCGTAAACTGCCCCAAACCATTTTATATCGTATAAAACAAATAAATATTGAATTCATTCCTTAAATCAAGCGCGGCACATGGTTTTTAATTTTGTATATATCTTAACATATAGGAGCGCACTAAAACCAATAAATCAGTCAGAATATAGAATTTATAATCAGCTGTGTAACGATAGAGTACACCTTTCTTCTTTTTTTAACGAAGTTCTTGGTTATACCTTCATTAATTTCCCGTGAATAGCAAAAAAAAGATTCAATAGCTTATATAAGTTTGCCTAAGAAATTATTTTAGTATGTTTGTTCTATAATCCTATAATTTTGAAGTTTGACCTCAATGAGATAACCCATAATTTTCATTTCGATGTTACAAAATCAGTATAGTTAAACACTTAGGAAACTCCTAAATCTTTTAGGATCAATTTTTGCACCCTTATTCTTCCTTCATGACAGTATTACAAGGATATAACAATCATTAATTAGAGGAAATCTTCTTTAATAAAAAGTTTACACCCCCACGAGGAAACCCATAATTTTCATTTTAACATTAAAAGGTCAGTATAGTAACTCATTCAAATATATGTAAAATCTTTTTTTATTAATTTTTCCATTCTAATTTATTCTTTCTTACATTATTGCAAAGGAAATGGCAACATTTATTCAGGGAAGATCCATATGATTATGAAGTTTAACCCCCATGAGTACCCATAATTTTCATTTCAATGTCCATTACCAAAATATTGACCTTCTGGCAACACAATCTGGCATTATTGCAGCAATATTGCAGCAACATTATGGCAATACATTGCGGCAATGTTGCTGCTGTAACGTATGCAAATGAGATTGCGGCAATATTGCCAGAAAGATGTTGCCGCAAAGTTTTGCTGCAACATATTATTGCGACAACACCTTTCTGGCAAAACATTGCGGCAATATTGCTGTTGTGTCGTTTTGCGTATGCAAATGAGATTGCGGCAATATTGCCAGAAAGATGTTGCCGCAAAAGTTTTGCTGCAATACATTGTTGCGACAACACCTTTCTGGCAATACTTGAGATTGCAGCAATATTGCAAGAAAAATGTTACGGCAAAAATTTTGCTGCAACACCTTTCTGGCAATACATTTGCATAAGAAAAATGACATTGCAAAAAATATTGGTTCAATGCATTTTCTGTGGTCTGGCATCAATGGTACAATATATGTAATATTTATAAATAAAGAATGTATACAGTAAAGCAATCATGTATATTATATTAATCTACAACAAAAATGAAACAAAAATTCTTTAATTGCCATTAAAGTTTTATTTTTTTAACAGATGCAAAAAGGTTACAAGTCAAACATTTTGCATTAAATTTGGACTTTTCAAAAATGAAAAAGACAGTTTGTGATTACACAATATTAAAGAAGATCTGATACTGGAATTTCAACATGCTTTTAAAAGACACAAGTTAAAATTAATAATCTTTAAATTTAACACAATTTATAAATACAATAAACACAAATATGATGAACAAATCATGATGAAATTTGATTAAAAGGACTCAGCCGATCAGTGACGATTTGTTGCTGCAGATAAACATGTATTGCAGTTTGATTGACACAACGCGCACAGACGGATATGGACAAACGTTCACTGTTTACCATAAGCAAAGCTCAAACCATATACCGATAGTTCACAAGCCCTGCACAACCACTTGCTGTATTACGATTGATCGAGGCATTCGTCCTGGGCATTCCAAATGTCCTTTTTTTTGACAGTCTCGTGGGCATTATGATTTCACACTTAAACAATAAGATTTATTTAGAATATAAATTAAATCAGATTATTATAGCAATGTTATATTTTGGCTTGACTCATGATTAGCGCCATAATTTTTTGCGCGTAATGGCATACCATACATGACGTCGTTCTGTTTATATTTGACGTCATCACACTCCTAGCTGTTGAATTCGAGAGGTGGGTGCAATTTTGTTCTGTTATTTCGAGCTAGCTGTTGAATTCGAGAGATTCGATGCAACAGAGGCAGAAATCGCACTCCCTTGAGGAAGGGGGGAGGACGTCAAACACCAAAAGAAAATTGTCCGGGAAAGCAAGACTACCGGGAGTAAAAAGAAAATGCAAGGCGGTGGACCCGGAGAAAGCCCAGGAAACTGCGCCGAATCACGGATGAGCTGGACCAAGTACCACCACGGACCTGGCGGATGTTGTGTCATCCGTGGCAGAGAGGATGATTCCGGAGTTAAACAAAACCATCGAAACCATCATACCAAAAAGATTGGACACATCTGAAGGTAGCCACGTCTCCTTTAATCAGTCTACTACATGTAATAATCAGCATGTGTACCAAATTTGTCTGATTCAGATGATGTAGTTTGTTTTGATGCAATTTCTCCCTCATGTTCATCTCAGTCAATTACAAGTACTCATGATGACATAAGTATGCATGTACCCCAGTCAGTAAAACAAAAGATAATGAATGGGGAATTTGTTGAATTGCATACGCTTTTGAATAAGCAAAATGATTTAGAAGCTCAAAAAAATAAGGTCTTATTCATGAATGGGCAATTTACATTGAAACCTACAAATGTGATCAAAATTACAACAATTGATGCTAGGTTGGATGCTTTTTTTCATTTCATGAGTATTTATTTGTCCGCACATATTAATGAAACTCACAGTCTTATCAAATATATAGCAAATGTTAAACTCGGTGCCAGTCGTGTTTCCGGCGGATTGGGTTGGAGAGATTATGGCCGCCAGTTTCGTCTGAAGAAAGCTTAAGACAATTCAATATCATTGGGGAAAATTGACCAGGAGTTATGGCTTCTTTACATTACTCCAAATGTGCATTCAGTTTTGAAAAACACTCAAGCAAGTCCAAAATTTTGTTACGAATACAATAACAACGGTTTCTGTCGTTTACAAAACTGCATATACCAACATCAATGTTTAAAATGTCAAAACAAACACCCTGCTATCCATTGTTTTGACAAACAATCGTTGCACAAATTTCCCAGTTCAAACATTTTTCAAGCTTCACAATCAGCCTCATCAAATTTTCGTCAGTCAGGCTTTAGACGCCAATTTAACTCTTTTCGTGGAAAACACCGGTTCAACTCCAGTTAATGTCAAAAGTGTGTGTCCTTATCTAGCAGTTTATCCAAATCAATCTGTTGCTTTTAAATTAAGAAATGGTTTTACGTATGGATTTTTTTCTACAATATCAAGGTCCGCGAATTTCAACAACCTGTAATAATTTAGTTTCTGTACATGATCATCCTAATGGAGTGAAATAAAAGATTGACAAAGAAAGTTTACTGGGTCGGATAGCAGATCCCTTTGATACTAAACCATTGTTTAATTTAAGGTTATCACCTATTGGGGTAGTTGCAAAAAAGATGGTGGTTGGCGTTTAATCCATCATCTTTCACATCCTGCTGATTTCAGTGTAAACGATTTTATAGATCCGGAAGCATGTTCTGTACATTATACTTCTTTTGATGAGGTTTTAGAAATGGTTGGGTCACTAGGTAAGGGTGCTGTATTAGGAAAAATGGATGTAAAGTCAGCATTTAGATTGCTACCAGTTCACCCTTCAGATCACCAATTACTTGGTTTTAAATTCAATAATTTTTACTACTATGATATGTGCTTTCCAATAGGATGTTCAATTAGTTGTGCCCTGTGGGAAAAAGTTGCACATTTTGTTCAGTGGGTAGTTGAAGTGAAAACTGGAGTTCACACTCTGAATCATTACCTAGACAATTTTATATTTGCAGAAGACACCTCTAAAATATATGAATTGTTGATGTCTTCATTTAGAAAAACATGTTTTGAATTTGGTATTCCCTTAGCGGAAGATAAAACAGAGGGTCCTAAAACTGTTAGTACGTTCTTAGGTATTGTAATAGATACAGATAATATGATTATTAGAATTCCTAATGACAAAATACTGACTTTAGAAACAGCAATCTTAGAAATGTTACAGAAAGAAAAAGTTACTCTTGGAAAGTTACAATCTCTAGTAGGTTCTATTAACTTTTGCGCAAAAGCAATTCCATCAGCTAGAGCATTCAATAGAAGATTTTGTGATGCTACGTGTGGAATTAAGCACTCAAGTCATTTCATTAGAGGAACGTCTGGGATGAGATCAGATCTTTGTGTGTGGCTAGATTTTATACCCAAGTACAAGGGTAGCTTAAATTTCATGAATGCCAATTGGTTATCAAATGACCAACTACATCTTTATACTGATAGCGCAGGCAATCATCAGTTGGGTTGTGGTGTCAACTTCAATGGTCAGTGGGCTTATTTTGAATGGCCCGCCTGCTGGAAAGACCTCGACATTATGTCAGTAATAACTTTTTTAGAATTAGTGCCAATTGTTCTTGCAGTTGATCTATTTAGGACTCAATTTTGTGACAAAAAGATTTTATTTCACACCAACAACAAAGCTATAGTTTCAATTTCAAACAAAAAATCGTCAAAGTCAGTTAGGGTTATGGAATTGGTTCGGCATTTAGTTTTACATGCCATGATTCACAATATCTACTTTAAAACTTGTCACATTGCTGGTTATAACAATGTTATTGCCGATTCTATTTCACGCAAACAGTGGACCAGATTTCGAGCTCTTGCCACACTATCCAGGCCACGCCCGATCCAGATTCCAGAGGATTTTATACAAATGATCTCGAAGCTGAAATAAAACGCTTAACGCTTAATTCAATAGCACTAAACGCAAAAAATTCTTACTCATCTAGTCTAAGTATTTTTGAGCAATTCAGGCTGTTATACGAGCTCAATTTAATTTGGCCTCCCCCTGTTTCACACATTTGCAGTTTTATTGCTCATCTATCGCTGACAGATTTAGCCCGTGCTACTATTTCTTCTTATATATCCGGTATTGGTTTCAAATGCAAACTTGTAGGAGCCTCGGACAACTCTCAAAATTTTTTAGTCAAAATTTTTGGAAGGAATCAAAAGGTCAAAACATTCAAAAGATTGCAGACTTCCGATTACAAAAAACATTCTCAAAAAACTTATTAATGTAACATCATTAGTATGCTCGTCAAAGTTTGAGACAATCCTTTTTTCATCGGCATTTTCTTTGGCTTATCATGGTTTCCTTCGAGTTGGTGAATTTACTGCTAATTCAAATGGCAAAAATCAAACCATTTGTATTGAACATTTTAAATTTAAAACAAATCACAAATCGGGGGAGGATTACATAGAGTTAAAAATTCCTTTCTCTAAAACTGATCAGTCAGGAAAGGGAGTATTGATAACGTTGGAGCCAGCAAAAAAATCTATATGTCCTGTATTATGGTTGAAAAAATATCTGTCAATCAGACCAAATGTTAGTGGGCAGCTATTCATGCATTTGAACGGCAGTCCCCTTACAAGATTTCAATTCTGCTCAATATTAAATAAATCTCTAGAAATTACCGGTCTTCCAAAATCTCGCTACATATCTCATTCCTTCCGTATCGGGGCGGCTTCAGATAGTTTCTCTTACGGGCATTCAGAATCAGAAATTAAAAAACAAGGTAGATGGAGTTCCAATGCTTAACAGAATTATATATTATACTTCAGTAACGTCTAGAGTCATTTCTAATATTTTTATATAGATAGTGGAAAAGTTGTTTGGATCGTTGGTTCATCGATTATTAAATGGGCATTCTTCTACGCCAAAAACTCCATAGATGGTGTGAATTTGGGATTAGAAAGACATCACTACAGTTTGTTTTGGCAAGGTAAAGGAGGAAAGAATTGGTTTGACATTATTCCAAAAATAAAGCTATTATTAAGGTATGAATCTCCTTCAGAAATCTTAGTTATTCACTGTGGTGCTAATGATATAGGCAAAATCCCATTACTACGTTTTCGCGCAATTATGCAATCTACAATTACAGAATTGAATGAAATTCTTCCCAAAACAACTATAGGGTGGTCAAATATGCTGCCAAGGATATCCTGGTGTTTCAGCTCCGACGTTAAATCTCAAAATCTTGCTGCCATTAGACTTAACAATTTTTTGAATCGCTTAGTCTCGGTAAATGGTGGGTTCTTTATTAAATACCCAGAAATCACGTGGCGTGCAAAAGAGATGTTTCGTAGTGATGGTGTTCATCTGTCAAACATTGGTAATTGTGTATTACTATTTAACTTACAAAGGGCTTTGCAACAAGTGTGTTTTCCGGAAAAAAATATATTAACTAGTTTGACTTTGCTTGTGGCCACACCTACATAAGTGTTCATCTGTCAAACATTGGTAATTGTGTATTACTATTTAACTTACAAAGGGCTTTGCAACAAGTGTGTTTTCCGGAAAAAAATATATCAACTAGTTTGACTTTGCTTGTGGCCACACCTACATAAGTATATATACATGTAAATGTTGAGCGTCTCTCATTCCACCAAACTTTGTTGGCGGTGGTTGTCTTTTCAATAGACAACCATTTGGCGCTTATTGGAGACGCGTTTTATCTAATTTACATAGCTTACAACTTCTGCTGAGTATATGCTTACCCAGTACCAGTATGAATGTTGTCATAGTTTATAAGTATTATAAAACTTCTATAAGGATAAAGGTTATAATGATAAGGTTTATAAGGTTATAAGGATAATGTTTATAAGGTTATAAACATATAAGGGTCAATATGTTATAAGGATAAGGATATATGTTGCAACATTGTATACAAAAATACATGTTAATTTTATATAGATTATATTATGTAGGTCGTGGCCATAATCGCCAAAATTTATAGAATAAAACAATTGATGAACTTTACGCTTGTCTTTATTGTCTATAATAATCATAAAAACAGCAATCAGAATATCACAATATCCACATTGGAATTCAACACTGTTGTGAATATGTTCCTCTCCATAATCTTAAACAAATTATGTCATCATTCTTTTTGGTTGCCAGTTGCAACATACATTTATTCAGTAAGGTGACAGCTTTTTTCATGGTTTTCTTCAGGTCTGTGTAACCCAGGGCAGACCTATTGGGAAGATAAACGGATTTCATATAAGCACATTGGCAATTGTTTTCATATTTTAAGCAGTTTCTATAAAAAACAACTTACCATTATTAAAGCTACAATTAAATTGTTCTACAAACTCAGAGAAGAACATGAATTCTTTTTTTTTGTTTATGTCATATAAATGTAAAATCTATAAAATGCAATTACCTGTTTAGTTATAAATTTTCGAATTATAACTTTCTTAATTTGAAATTGTTAAAATAAAGCTTTTTAGATTATTTGTTCATACAAGTAAACATTAAAAAAAAATAACGGGCGTTTTGCTCGATCCGATACTCGGTATTTTCTTAGGATTGGACTCATGCGCAGATCAGGAGGGGCCAGAAGGGTCCAGCCCCCCCCCCCCCCCCCCCCTGCAAAATTCAAAGTTCTTTAAATTACAGTATAACATTACCAAAAATATACCTCGGTCCCGGCAAACTCAAATAACCGTCGGACCCCCCCCCCCCCCCTGGAAAAAAATTCTGTATCCGCACATGGGTCTTAAACAGTGTTAAACCCATTGGTATAAAGGTAGATCGCAGTCTTTTGGTTTATATTCTTATAACAAACATGTTTAAACTGCCATTCAATGAATATATTTTTATTGCTAAACTTACTTTTTCAAAAGCGTGCTCATGCAGATGGTGCAGGGGGGTCGACACTCGATTCATTCCGATTCTTCCTCAGTTCAGCCGTTGATATTTTTCACAGATGAACACTCCATTGACAGTGTGTTGTTTAACCTTGTTTACAGATAATTCCCGTATTTCATTCATTTAAAAATTTCCAGTGATGGCAGGAAGCTCGATGGCAGACAACATGGCAGCATCGAATGTGAAAATTGGCGGCTAGCGATTTGATCGACCAATCAGCACGCGCGTAACTTAACATTAGAAACAAAAGTAAAAGTGGAAACAAACAGCATACAAAAACATGCATCGAGTAGTTTAGATACTCAAATCTTAGTAGACTGATATTTTAACTTTAAGTTAATAAAAAAGAATATACCGTTACAAAAGAACAGAGAGGTCGGTATTCACGTAAAACATGAGTTGGGGGGGGGGGGGGTGATTCAAACAGTCTTCGTTACCATGCATAACAGTTATATGCGATTGAAGGGAATACCATTAGATTTTTTAATTGAGGCTTTCTTAGAATAAGATTTTAATCATAAAATATTAATTAGATTTAATTTTTTCGACTTATATTTTTTTTGGGAAAAATATACAAAAGCAATTCATGCAACTTTAATTGACAGTTTTAGACTTGTGCTGAATGTGTAAAATTATAAAAGTCTAAATTCTGGTAAAGCTTTTGCAAGCTCAGTAAGCTTAATCAATCAGAGAAAAAAGAAAAGTGTGTGGTAAACTTCTGACAAATTTTGAGGTGTTATAATTTAAATCATATCTAAATAATTGACAATTTAACCCCCCTCCACTGCTCGGCTTCCCCTTAAATTAAAATGTTTATTATTGTTAGAAAAATTAAAATGCAATTTTTAATGTATTACTTATGCATTTATTTATTTTTTCAATTAAGTACGTGGTTGAATTTAAATGCATGTTTTGCATTCTGATCAGAGATTTGACACGAATTATTTCGAGCTGGAATGCAGCTTGTTATAATTAATGCAGAAATCAAATATGATGCCTAGCAGTATTGCCAGAGTTATATATTATATATAAATTAATTAGTTCATGATTTTAAATGATCAAATACATGTAGATGTTACCAGAAAAATTTTTCTGGCAGTATGATACTGAGTATTGCCAGAATATTACCAGAAGTCGTTGCAGCTAGTGGCAATATTCTAGGTGCATGTTAATATAATTTTTTACAGAAATAACTCTAATAATATTGCCAGATTGTTGCCAGAAGTTATTGCCGCTAGCGGCAACACTCCAAAAATTGTGCCAAAATGTTACTGGAAGTTGTTGCAGCTAGCGGCAACATTTCACTAGTCTCAAAATCAGGTTTCTGGTAACGCATTGTTGCAGCAATAATTTTACTTTGGTAAGGGGTTACAAAATCAGTATAGTTAAACACTCAGAAAACTCCTAAATCTTTCAGGATCAATTTTTGCATCCTTATTCCTCTTCAATGATAGTATTACATGATACAGCAATCATTACTTATAGGAAATCTTTTTTAATAAAAAGTTTACACCCCAATTAGGAAACCCATAATTTTCATTTTAACGTTAAAAAGTCAGTATAGTAAATCACTCAAATAAACCTTAAATCTTTTTTGATTAATATTTGCACTCTAATCTGTTTTTTCCTACATTATTGCTAAGAAAATGTCACCGTTATTTAAGGAAAAAATCCTAAAATTATTAAGTTTGATCCCCATGAGGAAACCCATAATTTTCATTTTAAAGTTACACAATCAGTATAGTTAAACACTTAGGAAACTCCTAAATCTTTTAGGATCAATTTTTGCATCCTTATTCCTTCTAAATAACAGTGTTACAATGATATAACAAGCGTATGTTAAGGGAAATTTTCTTTAATAAAAAAAAATTACACCCCTTAGGAAACCTACTATTTTTTATTTTTAAATCAACATTAAAAAATCAGTATAGTCACACAATTAGGAAAACCCCTTAATATTTTATGAATTATATTAACATCCTTATTCCTCCTTTAGAACCGCATAACAAAGCGGATAAATGAATAAAAATGTATCCTTTAAAAGTACTTTTAGGATGAAGTCAAAACCAATTCATACTTAAGATTTACAATTTAGAACAGTAAATGATCAATATTTTTGCATAAAACCGTATTATATATTGAAAAGCATAACTAAAACATGGTGTTGCGAATGTAAGGTGTAAAGTCTGGTGTAGTGAGTTTCGACATTATACATGTGTGTGTGTGTGTGTGTGTGTGTGTGTGTGCGTGCGTGCGTGCGTGCGTGCGTGCGTGCGTGCGTGCGTGCTTTCCAAGTTGTGCAATATTTGAAAACACTGGCAATTTGCATGCCTACAGCCAGGACTTTGCTTTCTTTAATAAGTTTTATAATCGTTCAATTCATTATTATAATTAAAAATACAATATATAATTCAATTGTTCAACTTTTAAGGTCTGTCGAGAGCAAGAACAATGGTGTCAGTACTTATCAGTACTTGTCTGTTTTTCAGTACCGTCAGTAAAAAGTGTCAATTTATCTATAAGTTTCTCAGTACTGTCTAAGATTGTCAGTACTTTTCTAAATTTCTGAGTACCATCAGTAAAAACGTTAGTACTTTTCTAAGTTTATCTGTAATGTCAGTACATTGTCAGTAAATATCTAAGTTTATCAGTAAAAAAAAAATGGGAATCAGTACTTTTTTGACTTGGTAGTGATACCAACCGTGGCTCTCGTGCAACCTGCTTTATTAGTTAGTTGTAAATCTGAGCTGGATCTAAGCACACCACATCAGGCTGTCAGTGTACATCAGCTCGATACTTGAATCAAAAGATATTTAAGAAGACATCCTGTACATATAAATCATACAAACATACAGTCGGAAATGTTAGAGGAATTGATGTCTGCTTTTCGACATCCGCAAACTAATAGACAGGAAATTCAGCTGTAATTGAATGTTTGTATTTCTCAAAAGTAGAATACTTATAACTGTGAACCATTGTATTTTAGTAACAAGCTATTGTTATATGAAGTCCTTGCAGATAAAATGTTTTTCATTTAGTTATAAGTTTTTGGAGTCCCTACCTTCCAGCTCTCGGACGAAAGGCTACCTGTGTCCCCTACAATGTCACAACTGCTAACCCAGGGATTCCAATACAAGAAAAATCCAGAGATCTGTCCATGCTGTTAAAAAACGAAAACATTATTCAGAGTAAATTCCAGAAGACTCAAAACTATAAAGTAAAAATAAAAGTGTGTATACAGATAATAAAATAAGTTTATCTCACAATGTAAAATATTGAAAATATTACATGTTAATATAGCAACGAACAATGACAATAACAAACTGTCAACCATCTCAATAATCCATAAAACGAAATACAAATTCAAAGCAAAGCAACACGGACCTCTGTCAAGATTGAAGTAGGATCAGGTGCCTGGAAGGAGTTAGCATTCTTTGTTGACCGGTCACACCCGCCGTGTGCTCTTTGTCGTAATCTGGGAAAAACGGAAAAGTCCGTAGACAATTAAGTGATTAATTATGGTAACAATTAGTACGAAAAACGTAAGTCAGCATGCGACTCATTGGAAGATTATATTTGCTGACAAGGTCGTTGTATCGACCATAGAACTTGAAAAGATGACTTCAGACAAGACCTTTAAAAGGCCTGTTTAATCTACCTGTTTGTCAATAGCTTGCTTTGCCTTAGAAACTGTTCAGATTGTGTGTATCAAATTAACTGAGAGATAAAAACACCATATACAGGTGATGAAGGTAAATTGCTACATAAGTAAGGAAAGTTGACTTTAGGAAAATTGAATTCATCGTGTTTATCATAAAGTTTTGTTGTTAGGTTACATGCACCATTTCAACGCTTTATACAACCATTGCCCATGACAAATTGAAATCTAGACTTTTTAATATCATCTTTAGTTGTTTCTTTAATAAAAATGGAAGTCGTACAAATGCGTACCTTGTCATTGGAAATCTAAGAACAAAATTTGTTAAAAACCATTCAGATTGCACATAAACGTACTCTGAAGTTGATATTAAAAGGATGTTTGAATTTCTTATAGACAACAGCTATGTATTTTTTTTTTTTTTGGAAATCAAGTCTTCCAATGATATGTTGGAATTTACATGGGTACAAATTGTGCCAAATTGTTAGCAGACAATTTGTATTCTTATGAAGCAGAATTTATTCAAAAACTTGTACGTGAAAAAAATAAATCTCTTGCTGTAGCTTTAATTCACCTTTTAACTCAACATTCGGGTATATCGACAACGTATTATCAATTAACAATTGTTATTTACAAACTTAGTCGACTCGATAATCCCAGTGAACTTGAAATAAAAGATACCTCAAACTCTGCGTCATTTTTTCATATTTTGATATTTTACTTGAAATTGGCATTGAAGGTAACCATACAACACAACTTTATGATAGAAGCGATGACTTCAATTTTTTGTATATTCATCTTTTCTTACTATGTAGCAATATACCCTCTTCATCTGCATATGGTGTTTTTGTCTCTCAATTAATTGGATATGCAAGGGCATGCTCTTCGTATTAACAGTTTCTAAGGCAAGAAAGGCTACTGACAAACAAGACTATCAACAGTCTCGTTTGAAGTCATCTTTTTGTAAGTGCTATGGTCAATACAATGACCGTGTCAGTAAATACATTCTTCCGCTGAGTCGCATGCTGACTTTCGTTTTTTATACTAATTGTTAGACCATAACTATTTACCTAATTGTCTATGGAATTTTCCGATTTTCCCCGATTACGACAAAGAGCACACGGCGGGTGTAACCGGTCAGCAAAGGATTCTCACTCCTCCTAGGCACCTGATCCTACCTCTTTCCTTTTAGAGGTCCGTGTTGCTTTGCTTTGAATTTGTATTTCGTTTTATGGATTATTGAGATGGTTTAAAGTTTGTTATTGTCAATTGGATGGTTTGGAAAGGTGACACATATGCCATTCAGTGACATTTCAGTTACATTTCAGTCACCTTTCAATTGATTAAATGGCACAGATTCATTCTGTGTATTTTAATATTCAAATGTGCAAGTATTAACAATAATATAAATATAAGTAATAATCATTCTTCGAAAATTGTGAGGTGATTAAATACGGTCTAGCATGTTCAAATCTATCAAAAAATGCAACCTGCTTTTGGCATAAATATCAGGCGCATAGTATTTATAATTTGTACTTTTTGGCTGACAATATGTATATATTTCTATACCCGGTGTGGGATTAAAAACTATTGTATGAACTTACTTCTTAAAGGCCTTGCTTGTGTATGATATTTGTTTTCAAAATATTGTGAGTTTACTACTTCTCTCAGTTAGATATCTAAAATGTATCAATCTTGTAATGCAACTTTTTGTTTCATATGCTACATTGACGACTGTTTCTATACTGTGTAAAACCAGATGTTAACTAGATGCTGTCATTAGACAGTAATACCCGCACCATGTGTTTGCCCCTAAATAACACTGTTTTGTACCAGTTTAATTAAAAATGAAGGCTATATGCAAGCTCCGGTAATACAATTAAAATTTATAATTTTCATAACTGAAGGATGAGATCCCTTCCCATATGATAATACACATCGTGACATGAGCAGCACTTTATGTGCAATATGGGGTAGAACTGAATTTTCAGTTAATCAATAATCTTAACATTTTATGTCATAGAAAGTATAATGGTCTATATAATTATTACAAACAAAATTGAAAATTAAATTATGCCCCCTCCCCGTGGCGGTTGCCGATTTTAGATTTGCTTCTGTGTGCCTACATGAACATCATGTGCACAGATTTAGAGAAGGGGTGGGAGTGAGGGGTCCAGACCCCCCCCCCCCATGAAAATTCATTTATATCAATTGTAAAATTACCAAAAATACACCTTGGACCCCAATGCTCTTACAGACATGTAAACGCTCAAACCCATTGCGCTTCAATGTTAGGTAACATTATTTGGGGGGTAAATATTTAATCAATATTGATATACTTTATTGTTTATCTCAATAGAAAGTATACATGTACATCACAATATGCAGGTGTCCTGCACCACCTTAAAGCTGTTATTTACTTATAATAAAATAGTGCAAGTGGATTTGAAGAATAGGTCATAAAAATACATGCATGTTACAAATGAATGATCTTTGTCTGAAGTTACGTACACAACACAGGTCTGCATGTCTCATTAGCGGGTACTAGTTTTACCCAGCTCTTCGATTAGATGGGTTCACGTGTATACATACATGGGTGTTGCTAAAACGCGGAACGGAAAACGGAACAGAAAGCGGAACGGAAGGGAAAACGGAAAATCTTATCTAATGTTATTTACCTCATAGATTTGTTAATCATGTTAAAACGATATACTTTATGTACCTTTTTATTTATTTTTTTGAAAGATTAGCAATATTAGATTATTTATTCAAGAATATGTATTACCTCAAAATTAACAGTACATGCATTGACCACTATATTCTGTCCCAAAATATCCTCGATTCACTTTTTGCTGTATATTTATATATACCTCAGGGTTTAAGCGATTCTCTTTTAGAAGCATTACACATTCTCATTATTCTTCCTTTAAAACGTCCTCTCTAGCTTATCAGCTGGTATAAATACACGGCTAAAAACAAAGAAGTCTACGGGGTTTTGCATTTCAACAGACCCGGATTATAGTGTTGAAAAATTGTGCAAGGTCTTCTGAGTGACTTCCAAATGGAGAAAAGATGTCAACATTTTCTATTATAAATCGTCCAAATGTGCTGCATGAATGTTTTGGGATCGACATACTATAGTCCCAATATATAATCTTAAAATCAAATTAGACAATGTCTAGAGCTCTCTATTTGGATCATATGTTTATAGCTGCTGGAATAAACAACTGCTTAGTAATGCAAACGTAAACAAAATTGCATTGCTAAAAATACTAGTTTCACAAATTACTAGTTTCACAAATTACCGGGTATATTTTAATGTTTTCTGTATTTTAATTTTTAATGTCGTCAGTCCTACGGTTTTTTTTCCTTCCATCTCAAGGATACTGTATCGTCTGTATGATAAAAGATCGTCTAGAACACCGACAATTCAATTTTGATGTACATTGTAAGTATATACATGTACATCATCATATTTGAAATATAAAAATGTATACATTTGATTTTTCCGTTTCGTACTCAACTAAAGCCGAATGAATACAATGCTATAATTGATAGACATTCATATGAATATTAATAGCGAGCGCAGCGAGGCGGCGCGAAGCGCCGCTCGCGTAGCGAGCTCCATAGACAACGTGTACGAACGGAGGAAATTCGAGTTGAAATCTGCACATTGTTCAAAGAAAATTTTGTGGACCCGCGTGAAAACGTTCTTCTATCCCAGTGATCCTTTGCGGTGCATAGCAACATGGCGGAACAGGAAGCGTTTCTAGGGAAAATTCTTACCTGTAAATCGTAACATCATTTTCATTTAACAATAAAAAATTCGTTTAAAAAACCATTAAAGTAAACAACTCATATGCTTACGTAAAAAAACTGTACCTATGACGTCATTTCCTTTCCCGAATTTGTCCGACAGTATACGAAAACTGTCGAGCGCAAAAAGTTAAGTATGACGTCACAGTGATCTCGCGTTTTGTATCCCCGCGATACATTTAGAGGTGGATCAAGCATCTGTACTGAATGTAACGTGTAGGAATTACTCAGTAGGGAGTCACCGTTAATACTGATACTGCTCTCGCTATTAACGGTGACTCTTTGGCTGATTAGTTTTGTTTTGATGATTTTTTTTTTTTGCTCAGTAAATACACATGCAAGTTCCATGCTAAATTTATTGTCATATTGATTCAATCATTGTATACGTTAGGTAGGTGACAAAAAATTATTAAAAAAGAAAAGTCTAATCGTTATAAGATCTACGTGTAGCCACGTCATTTTGTAATGAATAAATAAAAGAAAAAAATTAAACTGTTAAAATATCTACATGTATTTGTTATAGTTGCATATGTGATCAAACCTTTCAATAATATTGGATATCACACACTAAAAAGAGGGGGAGGGCACATATGTCTACAACGCTTATATAACGTACAAAAATTAAAAAGATTAAAAACAAAATTGATGTCACAGAGGAAAATAATTAAAACACCGGTAACAACAAGGAACAAAATGAGAAATAACACAGACACACAATTTATTGATTTTAATGATCATTATTAAAAGGTAAAGAAGAGATAAAAAACAACAAAAAAACGGCTTTGTGTTTATCAAAATATTTTAATAAGTCTGTTTAACATTTTATTAATGCTCAGTGGTAGTTTTTTGTTTAAGTGTATTAAGCCTAGGAAGGGGCTATTGGAATAAAAGTTTGATATCTTCCGGTTCCTTGTGGTGGTAATAGTTTTCGAGACAAAGCCAAAGTTTTTTGGTTTGGTTAAGTCCACGGGTTGCATTTAACAATGATGACAGATGTGTGGCTCCTTCTGCGCTCGCCCCAACGGTCACACCGTAAAACATATTAGCGAGCGCAGCTCGCCGGCGCACAGCGCCGGCGCGAAGCGAGCTCTACCGGCAAGGCGTGTGTGAATAGAAAATTCGGACTATAGTTGCACATTCATTCAACGGATTTTTTTGGCGTCAGTAAATCGGACCAGTAATGCATCGTTTTAATCGTCCCAGTAGTTCCCTGTAATCATGGCAATTTTTATCACTTCACACTCTCACGAGAATCAGCAAGACAAATTTAGACAGTAAAAACAATAACGATGTAAGCGACATACAGTCAATGCTACCTCTAAAGTTCACCTCAGTACACTTTCAATCAAAATTAATCGTGTGACGTCACAAACGTTTACACATTGATCCGATATATTTTTTCGTAGTCTCGTTCAACCAGACGCTCGGCTGTCTCCGTAAAACTCCGACGAGCAGAGAGTCTGGTAAAGCGTCACGTTGATAACCGCTACCGATAGGGGGCGCTGATTTAGTTTCATTTTGAATCGTTGTCAATGTGTGCCGGTTAAAGATTTGTGTGATATACAGTACTTTATTTTCTTGCCGTGAAAATTATGGAACTTACGTCAATTTAGTCTTATACTATAGTCTCGCTTTCGATAAACTCATTAAACATGACTGAACTTAAGTTCGACGAAGCGGTGAATGCCAGTTTGTTTACAACCTTGGCAGCTATAAAATAGATTAATTATTGGTTTTACCCTATCTCGTAAGGTAACACTGCAAATAAATCCTTTCCATTTATAACTGTTTTTAAACTTTCCAGTCGTAGATCTTTCAGTTTAAACGGCAAAATCGTTTGCTTCTGTCATTGTTTACATGTTATAGAGGTGTGTTTCTTTCAACCAATCAAATTCAATACCAGGATTTTGGTAAGCCTCGTTTTGACGTTACAAACATTAACGTGACGCTTTACCAGACTCTCTGCTCGTCGGAGTTTTACGGAGACAGCCGAGCGTCTGGTTGAACGAGACTAATTTTTTCGGAGTCAGTAAATTTTGACCCACAATTCATAGTACCAATGGTTTCCAACCTCACGTTCCAACATCACGTTCTCCCGAGAATCAAAGTAAAACCTTTGAAAAGCTTATAAGATGTGTAATTTTAAGAACATCATGCTTTTTAAGTAAATAAAACAGTATACTTCGCATACTTTTATTTCTCAGGGGAGTTTTAAAGAGTAAGACGACACTTAACCAACGTCAGCTTTGACGTCACAATAAGCACTGATAAGGGGAAATTACTCTAATTGAAGTTATTGTAAATCTGCTGAAATGACCAAAATCCTCTTAAAATCTTGCAAAGGCTAAGATAAAGAACAGCTGATGAATAAGGACATTTCTTCAGATACAGGAAACAGTTGTAAATTGCACTAATTTGGATGATTGCTCACAAATATTTTATTCACTATAATTACGGTAATTTCCTGAAACGTAACGTTATACGTAGCAGCGCCTTTTTTTAAAGGGGGTGGGTGGGTGGATGGCAGCCTCATCCAAAAAATCTTTGCAAGCAAAAAGAAAAATAAATCATGAAAATTCTAATCCTTCAGCTCTTTAGCAGTTCAATGGTTTCTTTATTTTCACTTCCATTTATTATATACGGGGGGGGGGGGGGGGTGGGGGGACAACACCATGTTCTTTTATAACATGATAAGCAAATATTTTTAAGCGTAAATTAAAAATGAAATTAAACATTAATTATTTTTTTTAAGTGGAGGGGCAAATCCATGGTAAGTCGATTTTCTATGTATAAATTGACAAAAATGAAAAATATTTTAGCATGGGGGGAGCTCTATGATGAGTCAAGTTTTATATGTAAGTTTAAGAAAAAATGTCTACTGCAAAAATAAGGGGGAAATCAATCAATCAATCATAATCACAATCACTTTAAAAGAGGAGATGCAGTGCAATGAATATTTATATATTAAAATCTTTATTATTTAACTGAACATTGTATCTGAGATTAAACTATTGTTCTACATATAAATAAATAAATTATAACAAATCTTATAAACTATGAATAATGAAAATTTACTGAAAAATAGGTATGTTTTATTTTTTGGCATTCAAATTTCACGTTGTTAATTTTATTTTCTTAATTTATTATAATTCATTGTTTGATCACATGCTGTGCTCGCCCCAACGGTCGCACCGTAAAACATATTAAGATAACAACATATGTTGATAATCATTCATTAGATATAAATAAAAGATACAAAGTAAATCGTTTCTGGCCAGTCTATACCCTTTTTAAGCGATAAACGTGATGCTATTTTCCATTCCGTTCCGCTTTCAGTTCCGCTTTTCGTTCCGCGTTTTAGCAACACCCATACATACATGTCTGTGTTTTCCGCACGGGCCCTGGAAATTATTGTAAATATATTGCATGTGCATGTATAAAAAAGTAAGGGTAGGACACTCTTTTTGGGGCGAAATCGGGTTTGACGAAGTCTGGGCGTTCCTCAAACGAAATTTCGCGATAAATCGTTCAAGTATACTTTACTTACGACATATGTATACATTCGTTCCGCTCCAATGCTGTTACGTCGAAGAAAAAGGTGTTTTTATACATCCAAGTGCCTAAGAATTTCGCTAGACTGGTTTACATCCGGTTTAATCGCAGTGAATCGAAAGGTAAATTGAAAGGAAAGTTCTGATTGGTCAATAATGAAATAAATTCTTTAATTTCTTATCGATATTTGTCAATCTTCTTCATTATTCTCGCATTTCATTGTTGAAAGGCCAAACTACCCAGTATCTATATGCATAACTCCTTTCAAACATTTGATACATACTCACCATAAATTTTTATCAGTTTCGCCACCTTTTATTGACGAGCAGATTTATTTTAATATTAACCAATCAGAACTTATCTTTCGATTCACTGCGATTAAACCGGATGTAAACCAGTCTAGCGAAATTCTTAGGCACTTGGATGTATAAAAACACCTTTTTCTTCGACGTAACAGCATTGGAGCGGAACGAATGTATACATATGTCGTAAGTAAAGTATACTTGAACGATTTATCGCGAAATTTCGTTTGAGGAACGCCCAGACTTCGTCAAACCCGATTTCGCCCCAAAAAGAGTGTCCTACCCTTACTTTTTTATACATGCACATGCAATATATTTACAATAATTTCCAGGGCCCGTGGTTTTCCGTATGCAGAAAAGGATTAGGCCCCTAGTTAAGATCAGCTAAAGGAATTCATTATTGTGTTTTAATTGGATTATCATTATGATGTTGACCAATTTAGGTAAGCATAATACATGTAGTAGCAGTAGCGCAATATAATGAGATGCCAGCATGCATATATAAGTTCTACTTTCACTTTCTAAATGTGATCTCCCTTTGACAGCATACTGTATCATCATCTTTTAATATTTAAATAAGTTTATCATCGTTACCTATCCTATCGCATTTGTAAAGTTTCTGTCATTTTAGTTGCAAAAGTTATTTTTTTCATTTGTCAGACTGCATGATCATGCACTATTGAGTTGACCCCATATTGACCCTGTATAAACAATTTCTTATTAAATTTGTGTATTACATGTAAGTAGGTATAGACACTTATCATTTTTATATGAGTTATAATAGGAAGGAAGGAGTATTTCTTTCCTAATGTATTATAATGCATGAAATACAATGTAGGTCAGGACCTTATGGGACTGTTCTGACCCCACGAAACAGGAAAATACAAAATATATTCTTCTAATGTCATTATGCATGCATGATGCATCAAATGGTGTAAAGTACATTAATGACCCCCAGGTGTTGTCTTTAACCCCCCAACCCCCATAATAATGTATTTAATCTTATTCATATGTTATACAGTAGTGTTTGATCCATGTGCCGGGTAATTCCTAGCCTAATGATATTGTCACTGCTTTGTTTAGGAAACTTTACAAATGCCCCAAATAGGTGATTAATACACATGGAAGTGATGCATATAACATTTTGTTAATCCAAAATGTTAATCACAAGAGAAAAAGCAATCAAGAAATGATTTAAAATGTGCTTCTGTACACATGTAAGAATGTATTAAGAAGACTGAATCTTTTTAACCAGATTAGATTTGGGGGGGGGGGGGGGTGAATGTGGATATAAACATTTATAATTTGAATAATTTATTGTTATTAATTTTAACTTGTCAATGAATACTACTTATTGATCCCAAGGCAGGGCTCGACATTAACGCTTGTCCGCTTGTCCGGTACCAGTTAAAAAAATATGCGGACAAGTGAATATTGCTGGCCACTTGTCCGACTGGACAAGTGCATTTTTTATATTAAGAAGTCTCCAACATTTAAAAAAGAAAAGAAAGTTTTGTGATAAGTTTATCCGTAGTCTCGTTATATGTTTATCGATTAGTTATTTTGAATTTCGATCCCGACATCAAATTGCAATGCAATTGAGTTACTCTTGATCGGGATTGAAGTTTACTAATTTCAAACAACTTTCAAGGTGTGGATCTTAGTTCTTACAAAGTACCAAACACATATGTTAAGAAAAAGAAAGGAAGGAAAGGTAGCAAAGATAAAGGATTATGGAAAGAAATGTAACTTATTTTAGGTTTCATTCATCATTGATAGTCTATGATGACTTTCCATGTTTAGTTTAAAAAACAGCTGAGAAATCAATATAACAGTTACATGTATTTTTAAACCTGATGCTAAATTTAAGATGTCTTGTAATTTGCCATGACAACGCTACAGCTGACAAATCATGTTTAATGTTATATAGAACAAATACATGTACATTATAATTATAGGAAAGACACTTTAAGTTTCCATTTAAAAAGTCAGGTTATTAATTATAGCTAGAGTATTAATCAATAAATGATTTTATTTTAGTAATAGAGTACTGTAGTTTTCAAGTTGACAATATTTGATCTTTAATATTGAAAATTTTTCGGACAAGTGAAGTTGAAGTTCGGACAAGTAAATGTTTTGGTCACTTGTCCGAATGGACAAGTAGGAAAAAAAGTTAATGTAGAGCCCTGCAAGGTAGAAATATGACCTCTGATCATATCTCAATAGATCATTTGTCAATTATGCAAGGTGTAATATAATTTTTTTAAGAATAACATTTTTTACCAGTTTATGTAAGTTTTTAGACACCCAAATTATATTTTGATTTTGATAGATCATTCGACAAGGGGGGGGGGGGGGGGAAGAACAGTTTATATTTGAGTTTGTTTGGGAGTGGGGGTTCCAAGTCATATATTTGACAATTTTTTAATGTAATTTAAAATAAGACTAAGCCATACTACAGTCATGAACATGAATAGTATAGAACAAAACAAAAACTAATACATATACATGTATATATACATACTAGGAAGTATTACAAAACAGATGATTGATCTATATCTGGGTTCTTAAATTGATCGATCATATATCATGTACATATTATATTATTGTTTCTTTGTTCAAGGCATTTAAGATGGTATGTAGGTCATGATCCCAAATGCTCTTCCTGAAATTATTAAATATCATAAAAACCATCGATCCCCACCTTAATCCAAAGATATTATTCCTCCTTAGGTCATGCAGGCACGTCAGATCATTATGGCATGTAAGTCATGACCCTAAGGGGTCATCCTGACCCCCTTAGAATCAGAAATTGTCAATTATCATTAAATTATTGATGTTTGATGATCCTATCTCTATTTAATCTTTATTATTAAGTCTCCCGAATGAAATTTGAAGACTTATTGTTTTTGTACGGTTCTTAATACATGTATTATTATTCTTCATCTTCTTTTTCTTCTTTCCTGCTCTGAACTTGTTTCTTAGAGATGGCTGAACAGAATTGTACAAAACTATACGATTTGATAGGCCTGCATATCTAGTTGTGCACCCTGGTTTGATTTTTCTCATTTTGGGTTAGACAACCACTTTTCTGGGGAGGGGGGTGTCAAAAGGGTGTGGGGTTAAACATTGAACCTTGTAGGATTTTAGAATCGTAGTCTCTATTGTAAATGGTAACTTGAAAACGGACAAAGATAATAATATAGGGTTTTCATAATCATATATTGGCTGTTACTGGCAATATATAGGGTTTATTAGATCTGACCCCTGGGGTCATCCCCACCCCCCAGGAATTTGAAATTACTATATATCTCAGAAACTGTTATAATCATGACCCCTAAACCATATATATTCATGTTTCTGATGTCAAGGGGCATCAAATGTTATGTAGGTCATGGGCCCTGTGGGTGGTCCTGACCCCCTCAAACAGCAAGTCCCTTAATATCTTCAAAACAGTTGAGATCCCCACCCTTAAACCATATATATTTTTGTTCCTTGTGTCAAGGGGCATCAAACGGTATGTAGGTCATGGGCCCTGGGGGTGGTCATGACCCCCCTTGAACAGGAAGTGCACGGTTGAGATCCCCACACCTAAACCATATATATTCTTGATCCATAAAGGGCATCAAAAGGTATGTACCGGTAGGTAATGGGCCTCAGGGTTAAATTTAATTTTTCAAAACCGTAATGCACATCTATGGAACAGTTCCTATCATATCCCAAGATATGATGTGTCTATCCATTAAATCATAAAAGGATTTCTAGGATCTATGTTTTTTTTAAGTGATAAACGTCAATTTTCTGCTACTTTTTGACTCCCTGGATGAAATTTAAATTTTTAAAACCTTACTGCACATCTATATAACAGTCCCTATCATATCCCAAGATATGATTGTCTATCCATTAAATCATAAGAGGAGCTCTTGGATCAATGTTTTGTTTTTTAGTAATAAACGTCAATTTTCTGCTACTATTTGACTCCCTGGATGAAATTAAAATTTTTAAAACCTTATTGCACATCTATAGGACAGCCCCAATTATATCCCAAGAGATGACGTAGCTACTCCAAAATTGTAAGAGGAGTTCTGGGAACCATATTTTATTGGCCAAAAAAACGTTTTTGTTGCCCACTGATCCCCTTAATAAAAAAAAAAATTCTGGAACCTGATCACGCCTCAATATGATACCCCCAATCATATTCTAGAAGATCATTTGGCTACTGCCAAAAAAAAGTGACGTTTTTGAAACTAGTTTTTTTTGTAAAAAAACGTCATTTTTCAGCCATTAAATGACCCCCAGGACAAAATTGAAAATTCCGAAACCTTATTGCGCATCTATAGGATACCCTAAAACATATTCCAAAAGATGATTTGTCTACTGTTGAAAATGTAGGAGGAGTTCGAGGAAGAAGGTTTTTTGTGAAAAAAAACGTCATTTTTTACCAATTATTTGACCCCCAGGACTATCAGAGAATTTTTGAAACCTTTTTACAAAACAACATGATACCCCAAATCAAACTCCAAGAGTTCAGTTTGCTGGTTTATAAGATGTAAGAGCAGTTTGAGAAAGTAAAACGTGACGGACGGACGGACGGACGGAACAGGGTAACAACAATATACCCGAACTTTCTTTAGAAAGTGCGGGTATAATTATGACCGGAATAGCTCTTTGACTTTAACCTACCTTGTAGATAACTTCTGCTAGACTTTCAACTTTTTTTTCATCCCATTTATGATTAGTCGTAAACATAAACAGCTCTTCTAGAGTTATTCCTGCAGCAAACGGTTTTCCAGGATTGGAAACAGTGTCCTCATATCTCACATGGATATTTCTTATTTTAATCTAAAATTATCCAATTATTTGTTATTCGTTGATGAATGTTGCAAACGACACCATTAAATGCATCAGCTTAGTCCACTTGATATATGTATAACTTTGTATAATGTCAATTGAAGGAAAAATATATTCAAGATATTTCAAAATTAAACTAAAAGCAATGAAATAAAAGCTTCAAATTAATCACCTTTATAACTTCCTTTAAACCATACAGGCATGAAAAGGACATGCATAGGACACTATTGCACTTTCATTTGTAAGTATGTGTTCCCCACAGCCCAAACATAAATACAACTATTTTTTAAAGTAATAAGTTCTTTTCTTTGTTTGTAACAAAAAGAGAATGAAAATTGGTTTTGTTTTAATAAATCCGAGATTCTAAATAAATACAGTAGGAATGTTTACCTTGGATTGGGCAATTCATATATATTTTCAAAATATTTCGACCGTGTTACCGGTCTTCATCAGTCGGTGTTTATCATGGTCTTCCGCTTCCGAGCGGAAAACCTTACTATTATTCTCAACATTGTTTAGATTTCTTATTATTTTCTCTTCTAGCCACGCCATCTTTGATCCTTAATAGCTCGCTCGTTTGTTCGCCGATTGTTTTGACATTTTCAGCTCTGATAACATGCCGCACGATGTTATCGTTTCATATATTTTAGTTGATGAAAATCCATATCCGGTTTTAAATTATTCCCCTTTTAGTAAAATTTAACGACTTCATTTGTCAGATGGCTATAACATTAACGATGACTGGCAAAGTCTTAAAGATGGGTTGGTTTAGATGCTGATACATTGAATTGGTGCAAGACATATGATTGCCCCCTTGAGAAAAGGGTGCTTATGACATTATTGACGAAACAGAGAAATGACGTTACAAACATGAAGTTAGGTCATAACGTCGTCTGAAAAGCGTAAAATATATAACGTGTCATTTTGATCGCGTATAGGGTAGAACGGGGTAATTTCGACCACCGGTCAATTTCGACCAAATTACTAACTTAAACTCAACACAAGGATTCAGGGAAGTGTTTAGAAACGTGTGATGTTTCCGGAAATAGAGAAACTTAAACCCCAAATTTGTTTTCCATTTAAATTATTTGATCAAAATAAAAGTTTTCTTGTTTGAAATCCCCGTTTTCAGAACGCTTGCTTTCACGTCGGCAAATACAAGAGAGGCAACTCTTACCACATTGTTGACATTACATAACTTGTATCAAGTATCGAATTAAAACTGTTTTAATTTCTATGTGCATTACTTTATGTTACATGTTGTAACTATTTTTAATTCGATTTCCCTTAAAATACACACCTTTTACCCGCAGAAGTTTGGTCAAAATTGACCCGTATGGTATTTAATGACGCGGGTCAATTTCGACCACTCGTGGCCACAAAAAGGTGGTTTCACAATACATCAGACGCCCTTGGTTTTTTTTTTAATCATACGTCAATTATGGTCCGAATATAAATAATTTAACTTGTATTAAAAGTTACAGGTTTTCCTGTAAAGAGAAAGAGAAAATTAGAGAGTGTGCTTAAAAACATATAAAATAAAGGATATTAATCGCAGTATCAGTGGGGGTACTATTATCGTGCCAGCACCTACTGGAACTTTGGCTTTAATTAAAAGAAAACTCGGATTTTGTGTTGTTGGAGGAATTAAAAATATATTTTGATATGGATTTAAGTTATATCACAATGAATTCGCACCTAACATGTTAATGATGAGATAAAATCATGCAATGAAAACTGTTTTATACATGGTTAATTTGTGTCCGATCGATGGTGAAATAAATATAAGCAGCTAAAATGATCTTGGAGTTCATACAATGTAGATCAAATTTCCTAAACTAATTCTAATAAAAATTTGTTTTAAATCATTTCTTTTTTATATTTTTGAGTAGATGGTATTTTTTTTTTGAATTCACATTCATGCAAACCATTCAAATTATGAAATGGATCGGACTTTGGTTAAAACTTTATGCCTAAATAATCACGCGTCCATGTGTTGTTTTGCATATTCCTAAATTAGAACTAGGGAACTGTATCATTATTAAGAATTTGACAGTCACAAAATAACTGAAGGAAAGATGAAGAGGAGCCAAGCTATCTTTATTGAGCGACAATGGATGCGACGGTGGATATAAAATTGCCCGCCAGTAATAACGTTTTACAAAATATCGGGAGGGATCGTCAGGAACAGTTTTCACTAAACGCGAAATTCTAAAATGTACATTATAAAACTAAGATCAGCGGTGTTCAGTGTTTATTCTAAGGAGATAAAATAAAGTTTGGATTTTAAGGATTTGGCGATGTGTAGGAAGGAGTATTAGCATATTTTCGCAAGCAAATTTTGCTTTGTGGTTTTTTTTTTAATTCAAGAAATACATTACACACACAATAAAGACATACATTTCAAACGAACAATGTCGGCGACGATCGGTAGAATATTTTAATTATTGCACGAAACAACTAAGAAAAGATTGTGCAATCTGAGCATATAGTCAATCATAAATTGATCCCTTCGGGCTTGATTGGATTTGACCACGCTCTGACCAAAATTATATATTTTTGTTATACTCAATAAATCTATAAAACAAATATATAAGCATCAGCTACATGTATAGTAGGTAATAAAATGAAACAACTCAATTCGTTCGTGATTACAGTTTACTTAAATCGCTTTTTTTTTTTCTTTTTTTTTCTTTTTTTTTTTTTTTACTGATAACGTAACGTTAGTGGACAAAAAAAGTGAGTGGTCGAATTTGATCATTCATGTGGTCGAAATTACCCAGAGACCGGTCGAAATTAACCCGCGTGACATGTTTATTTACTTTTCTTCATATTCCTGTAGAAAGTGACAGTTTTTACTCGGAAGTAGAAAACTACGTGACAGAAAAGTAATCCGAACTATCCTAAATGGTTTCAAACAAGCTCATGGGAATATCGTACAAAATTTGAAACTAAAAGTTACGCATCAGTAAAAGTGGTCGAAATTACCCCGTTCTACCCTAGTTTGTATTTTAAATTTAATCTTAGCATTATTTTAAGTAATCTCTTATTATTCTTTATTTGCACGCAAATTTGATTAGCTCAGGTATTACTGTTTTTCTCGATAAAAGCTTTATGCTCCAAATTGGCTATGATTTAGAGAAGTTTTACAGAAAATGTTGTTATTAATTTTAGGTGTCTTCTTCACTTTTTTTAACAGCGCATAGATGTTAACATATTTACATCACAAATAAAAAAAAAATCTTATTTCAAAAATAGGAAATCATTATTCAGACTACATACTGTTGATTCCTTATTTTACGCGATAACTTAGTTACGCGGGTAGGTTAACCCTCTGGCTGCGACGTTATTGAACAGAAAACTTTACGTCACTGCGACATTAAAAACGACGTCATAAGTTTTTGACGTTTTTACGCGGAATTTTCTCAAATTCAAGGAAGGTAACAAGTGCGCGTTCTATTTCGGAGTGTGGATTACAATGCCCTAATTTTTTACTTGTCTTTTCCACTAATTTTCCCAAGATTTTATGACTGTATCCTTGGATTTATTGTTTGATACATAATTATAAAAGATCATAAATGCATGTGCGGCTTAATACTAATATCAACAGTATTTTTAAATTAAAAAAAAGTAGTAATAGGTTACAATTAAAAGAAGATCAGAAAAGGATGACTGCACTGATCGCCGTATTTTGGGTCCTTTTTCGGTCATTCTTGTTGCGTTAATTCTTTGCTCAATTTTACTTCGTCATTTTTTAAAAGTTTGATAAAAATTCCAATAGAAATTTATTGTCATTTAAGAAATGAAGATAATAATTTTTCTATTGATCGACGTATCAAAGAAAAAATTGACCGGAAAACTTCATCAATGCGCGTAGTTTTTCCTCTGTTTAACCATGAGCGCATGTTTGTCTATAATTGATCTCCTGTTAACAAAATCTTATAATTATAAATATAGATATACAACTATCAATTAAAGTAGAACAAAAGAACAACATGCGCTGACAATTTATTAAGTCTGAAAAAAAGTGGGTGTCCTCATTATCCTATGGAGATTCAAGTCTAACGACACATACCTATAAAAACGACTTCGTACTTTATAAATATGAACTTTTTATCAGGGTAATTACATAAAGTTGCGGCTGAGACATTGACAATTCCTACCATATAAAGAAATATGCCCAATTCAAAAATTTATTTATTCGCAATTTTTGAATGTCCGTGCAGTTATCCTTAAGTTTATAAAAAGGGCGATTTCATTATCTATATTATTTTTACGGGCACTCAAACGAATGTATTACTAGTATCCATCAATAGTCACTGTGATCATTACATATAAAGCGGACTGTTTTTATATTGTTGTTGGATCTACTTAGTATATCAGGCCATCATCATCTGGCAATTTGTCGGACATGCAGGATCACCCATCTTGTTGTTCACAAGATTAATATTGACTATGAAAACATATTGATAGCTCTGTTTTAGTCTTTTGCATGGGAATTATACGTATGCTGCGACATTTTAAACAAATATATATATAGAAAAATAATCAAACATCCCTAAGAACTATTCACTTTAAATGTTATCAAAATTTAAGCCGAACACTTCATGGTTTCGTACGTTTCATATTAGCTGTGGAAATCTTCTGAATATGGTGGGTTTTTTTTATTTTGAGTCTTGTATTTACATGAAAAGAACTAGATATATGTAAAATTGTTTTTGATGGATATTTAGGTTTTAAAAAATGTTCATCAATAATTGTATTGAAAAGCGTTGACATATGTGTAACTGTTTTCTATTACCATAGCATAGCGTCAATGTGGGACTTTATACATGTATATATACTTTAAATATAGTATCAACACTGATCGTTTCGCACGTGTAATAAGTCTTCGCAGTGAACCCGATAACCTTTACCGAAAACTATGAGTAGATTATAAGGCACCTGTCTATTATATGCAAGAACATATGTATATACATGCATAATAACTGTGCGTTTTTAATGATGCATCTTTGTCTTTGACAAAGTATTTAAATTTATCTTTATAAATTTGTTGGAGAACAATCATTAGATATTCCTAAGCATGTAAACAAAAGATTTTTAGAAAATATACTAAATCCGATATCATTTCTTGTTGTATCAACGAATTTGTCTTTGAGTTTTTTCGAGGGGGGGGGGGGGGGGTTACATGTATATAGATCAAAGTGCACAAAAACTACATATCACTCCATCTCCAGAATTCTCCAGAACCCTGTTGAACAAAAGAAGAGAATTCCCAATACCTCCTTACTGCACATGCACATGCAAATATATTAGTCATAAATGATGAATGATGGAACTTGGTGACATATGTGAAAAGAAGGTATGATGGTATTGTTTTTCCTTCTTTGCATTTACATTTCGCATGGTTGCATCTCATCAGAGACAGATTCAGATCACAAAAACAATAAGGGTCTACAACTACGATTTCCCTTTCAGAGAAAATTCTGAGAGAGAGAGAGAGAGAGAGAGAGAGAGAGAGAGAGAGAGAGAGAGAGAGAGAGAGAGAGAATTCGTAGCCCCTTAAATCATAAGAATATACCAATTGTTTACCGTCCAATTCATTTCTTTGGCATTGTGCACTTTAACTTTTTTATGTACATCCTTCCCCTTTTAATTACATTTATGCAACTGTTACACAGTATACACATGTAGGTTTTTCCAAGTATAAGTCTTTTTTCTTGATAATTTCTCAATTTTACTGGATGCGGTAAAAAAAATACTGGATTATTTAATCGTGTTAAAAGATATGGTGTCTGATATCCGGCCAAAAAAATAACCAACTTTAAAATCAAATGTTTTGAAACATGTTAACATCTTATGAAGTATATAAAGTATCAACTAATAGCGAGTTGTCAATTCGTCTTATCTGTGCTTGTTATGGCTGTTTCATGCACCACGATCGTTTAATGTCATGATCAAAACTTGCTCTTCTATTAGGTTCAAAAATTATTTTGTACTTAAACTACGACAATTAAATGATTAAACACATCGGAATACTTTAGATTGTCTTAAAAACCAAAAATCTTAGGGTTAAGCATTGGAATAGTATAATAGGTATAGCACTAGCACATATAATGATGTCCAATATATGGTAATTATATGATTGTAGACGTTGCTTGCAAAAATTTATTCACATTTCAAACATCAACGTATGTGATAAATTGTGAAAGTAAACATTTAAAGAAATAAATTATATACGTAGTTAATCAATACCTTGATTTTGTTTTTACTTTGTTGACATTTGTTTAAAAAAAACACCACTGCTACAAATTGAATGAGTACATTTCCAGTGAGATTTTGTAAGCATTTATTGTGTATTCAAGGGATCTCCAAATCCAGTGCCTAGCGTGCTATATATACATGTATATACACGGTCAAAATGATGATAGTCGTTTCATTTTTTACTAAAGTACATGTAATATCTGAAAAAAAATTACGTAGATTTAATGACACCCCCCCCCCCCTTAAAACAATTTTTTCTCAAAAATATTCAAATTTATTTTGAAAGTTGTGCTAACTGCCTTATATCAAAAGTGGATGAATGTACATAATTGTTCGAGTATGTGTACAGGTAGGAGTAAATCTACGTACAAATAAACCATCACAAAATCATTGCATGACGGCCAAGACGACATCCAATGATACATGTGTTTGTATATATGGTTAGTATGTTTGAAGGTTTCTACAAGACATCATTTATGTCAGAAAGAATCGATTATGGATTTCTCCATATATTCCCTTCAAAACTACAGGCTCTTATAAACTGCAAATTCATCGCGATAGTTTGGTAGTTCATTCAGAGCTTACAATTGATTCTCGCAAAATTTATATCAGATTTTCTACCAGGGCCTTTCATATACATACATGTACTTTTAGAAAATCTTAGATAGGGAAACTTCGAGTACGGCATTAAAGAGTCCATATTTCTGAAAACGATCTGATGACTTGCAAATACCGCTAGTCAACATGGAAAACCATACTTTGCATTTTGTTTCATAGCAGAGGAATAACACTTTCATATCACTTATATTAAAACAAAAAATTGAGAATCATGGTGTGCATTTAGCCTGGTTCCCGAGGCCTTCCGATTGTGCAAGGCCTCGGGAACCAGGCTAGGTGTGCATTGTTGCAACCACTATTGAAAAAAAAACCACTATTGAAATAAATTATTTCAATAGTGGTTGGGAATGCATTTCATTAGAAAAATCGCTTTGCAACCACTATTGAAATAAAACCACTATTGAAATAAATTATTTCAATAGTTGTTGGGGATGTATTTCATTTGAAGAATCACATTGTAACCACTATTGAAATACAACCACTATTGAAATAAATTATTTAAATATTGTTCCGGGATGTAATCCATTTTAAAAATCAATTTACAGACACTGTTGAAGAACGTATTCTATTAAAATTATTTTTCAATCGTAGCTTAGAATGAATATCTTTATAAGTATTACTTTGAAAATTTATATTTTTTTCTTTACGTTTCTCTTTCTACAGACATATCATGTTCTATGAATATTGTATATTACATGTACTTAAATGATAGTGAACATATTGTCAATTGCCAGAACTTCTATTCAAACCCCCTGTATAATGAATCATTATTTATTGATGAATATTATTATAAATATTACTATTGAGATAAATTATTTCTATAGTGGTTAGGGATGTACGTCATTACGACAACTATTTGAATATATTATTTCAATAGTGGGTAAGGATGCGTTTCATTTCAACCACTATTGAAATAAATTATTTCAATAGAGGTTAGGGATACCTTTCATTTCAACCACTATTTAAAAAAGTATTTCAATAGTGATTGATGATGCATATCAGTTTTATGTCTACGAGGGTCAATCAAAAAATACGAAGACAATGTGGCTGTCCATCATATATTTTTCATTAAAGTCAACACTATCAGATTTATCTGTGCACCAACACTTATGTTATTGATGTGCGAAGTTTTAGTCCATTTGATGAAACGGTATTTTTGTTACCCCTTTTTAAAAACAACATGTTTTGTCACCATGGCGCACGGTAACGTTCAAAACATGACGTCAATATTAAACACACACAGTTTATAGATAAACCCCATCTTTATATCACGCTTAGTCTCTTGTGCCTCTCTTCTTACAATTCAAAATTGCACTGAACCACTTAACATCTTATTTGCACACATTTGTTCGAGAATCATAAGTTAGTTCTTCAAAGTTTTCATTTTCTAACAGTCTATCTCTTGGTTTACTGTAACGATAACCCTGAACGTCGGTTGACGTTACTTATTTTTTTAACAAATATTTACAGATATTCTACTCTCTTTCGGACTGTTTTATATTCAAAATACAATTACCACGACTCCCAAAAAATTTTTTACAGTTAAACACAAACTTGCAAATAATTGTTGACTTATTTTTTTTGCACCATTGAGCATTTTCACAGCTTGTGTCGGCTTTTTCCTGGGTTAAATCCATTTTGTTTGTACTTCTCGTTGCGCCGTGACGTCCGGCGACGTCGATGTTTTTAGTCAATTCTAAAGAGGACTATCTGTCATTAGTAACTAATATCTGTTCGACAAAACAATATATCCCGTCTTTATTTGGAACATAGAATACCGAGACAAAACTTAATTTAAGGTTTCAATATTATTTGATTTTAAGCCCAATTTATAGAGATATTACTTTCAACATTATATGGTTTATTGTTGACATAACACAAATTTTGACCGTGCGCCGTGACCTCATTTTTGCAGGATTAGATTCTAAATAATTCTTAGAAATAAAGGTATTTATTAACTTTTTTTCTTGCAAATTGTTTGAAACTGTTGTTAAATTATGTCTACCAAATTTAGTAATGATATGACGTTAAGTAACATAGCTATGACAAAAGTCTTCGTATTTTTTAATTGACCCTCGTATTTGTAGCACTTTCATTTCTGCTAGGGGAGTTTTTTTCAGATATGAAGTATGTCTTATGATATAATTAATTCCTTTTCAATCATGATTTACCTTTATATGGTCATGCTTTCCATACTACCTGTCATCTGGAACTGACAGCGCTATACGCAGACGGAATAATAGGCATAAAAATGACGTGCATCCCTACCACTTTTGAAATAGTTTATTTCAATAGTAGTTGTAATGAAACGGATCCTTAACCACTATTTAGATAAATTATTTCAATAGTGGTTGTAATGAAACGCCCCCCTAACCACTATTGAAATAACTTATTTCAATAGTGGTTGTAATGAATCGCCTCCCTAACCTCTATTGAAATAACTTATTTCAATAGTGGTTGTAATGAAACGCGTCCTTAACCACTATTGAAATAATTTATTTTAATAGTGGTTATAAAGAAATGCATACCCAACCACTATTGAAATAATTTATTTCAATAGTGGTTTTATTTAGATAGTCAGGTTACTAAGTGATCCTAATAATAGAATACATCCTCAACCGCTATTTAAATTACTTATCTTTCTCTCATATATATATATATATATATATATATATATATATATATATATATATATATATATATATATATATATATATATATATATATATATAATGAAATAACAATTATATATAATTTATAAAAAAAATATCGAATTACTATTTGCAAATTGATACTTAAAATGAAGTACATCCACGACCTATACAATAAAAATATCATAAATGTGATGTGTAAAATGAAATTTATTGCCAATACTGCACAGTTATTCTTGTACTGAAATACATCTATACAATTACGATTATCATAATGTATTTCAATAAAGATTATTATAATGATATATGTTATATAATATTTTAAATGGTGTTTGTATTTCAAATGTGGTTGCAAATTATTTCTCATAATAAGCTTCAAAACCCACCACTATTGAAGTAATTTATTTCAACAGTGGTCGTAATAAAACTCATTACCAACCACTATAAAAGTAATTTATTTCAATAGTGGTCGTAATAAAATTCATCATCAACCACTATTGAAATAATTTATTTCAATAGTGGTCGTAATAAACTTCATCACCAACCACTATTGAAATAATTTATTTCAATAGTGGTCGTAATAAAATTAATCACTAACCCCTATTGAAATAATTTATTTCAATAGTGGTCGTAATAATCTTCATCACCAACCACTATTGAAATAATTAATTTTAATAGTGGTCGTAATAAAATTCATCACTAGCCATTATTGAAATAATTTATCTTAATATTGATGTTTATAATTACATGTATCCTTAATTGATTTATTTTAATATACAGGGGGTTTGAGTTGAAGTTCCGGTAATTTTCAATGTGTTAATTCTTGTACAAATAATTTACGATTTTCACATTATATATCAATAGAAAGAAAAAGGTAAAGAAAAGAATATGAAAACAATTCTATACATTGTACATCATTCAACGAGATTTTTTTTATTTCTGCACAACAGTAAAAATCCGAAAAGAGGTACGTTAAATTGATAGTCTCGGTTATAATTACTGTAAAATATAAGTCTTCAATACCTTTATTGTGAATTTGAAATCAATCGTTTGTTAAAAAAAAATTGTTTGCATTTTAATTTGCGTGAATTGGTTATATATTTTTGCACACCCGTGAAAATTGTAACATTATACCATATTTCCTTTTAGTCTTGATTATTAATACCGTAAAATATGCAAGTATAATATCTACATTTTGTATCTGATATTGTTCGTTAGAAAAAGTGTTTCTTGCGTTACAATAGTAATAACAAAGTAATATTTCTAAAAAGTTCATTCTCGTATACAATAAAAAAAATAATTAAACATTAGTCTTTAAAAGAGTCTGTAAAGTGACTCTTAAAAATGAAATGCATCCCCAACTACTATTGATATAATTACTTCGATAGTAATTGTATTTCAATAGTGGTTGCAAAGTGATTCTTCAAATGAAATAATCCCAACCACTATTGAAATAATTTATTTCAATAGTGGTTTTATTTCAATAGTGGTTGCAAAGTGATTTTTCTAATGAAATGCATTCCCAACCACTATTGAAATAATTTATTTCAATAGTGGTTTTATTTCAATAGTGGTTGCAACAGTGCATTCCGATATCGGTAATTAGTGTAATAATAAAATTATAATGTACTCTTACAATTTACGAGAAACTGCATGCATTAATTATCGGTTTTTTATTCTGATGAAGAACAGGGTTGAGAGGTTGGAGAGGTAATGACGACTAACTTATTTGTTAATAATGGCTACTGAATAATTCATTTTTTTCTTAGTTTGTATGATGTTTTCATACTCATAACCGGGATAATTGAAAAGGAGAACGAAATGTATAGGTACATGTATGATATACTTTAAACTTTCTTATTTTCGTGCGACTCAGTTTCACGAGAATCGCAAGAAGCTCAAAGTCGCAAATATATATCAGCTCAAACCAGTCTTTTATTTTTATTTTACATTAGTCTGATATAATCCACATTGAAGGCTGATGGATTCTTTGATCCGCTCACTTAAGGCAACTCTTACTTCAATGACCGTCACAATTATGATCTATTTGAAAACTGTTTATTTTTATGAAAACAGTGCGGAATATTAATACCAAGTGAATATGTTCACCAAGATATTATTTTTCTACTTCGGAATCGACTGGATCATTGAAGCTTCCGTGTCATGGTATCACGTGAAAGTTATAAATAGATCATTTTTTTTACCTTAACAAAAAATCAAAAAGTGCAACACTACCCCGAAGTTCATTTGTATGTTTGCTACAATAATGCGATCGGCAATTAGCTCAGGTTTATAAGTATTACTGCTAGAATCCTATTGTTAATCGCATAAAATAAGTATTGTAAATATTTATCGGAAACCCTCTCAACTTCTATAATTTCATTGAAAATACTACGTATTTTTCATCTAAAACAACGATTCACAGGATTCTAGCAGCACTTTTCAAGTAGTTTAGGTCATATACCGTTGGTATTTACCAAAATCATCTTTCATAATATCCGGGGTAGTGTTACACTTTTGCCTTTTTTTTGTACACACTGACAGAGGAAAGGCTGGTCAAGCCATATAAATGTCAATCTGCTTACCTTATAACACTCGCTGATTAAACAAAATATTCATGCCTGTATTATCCTGGATATATTTAAGAAATAAAGTACGAGTTTTCGTGAATGTTGCAGAATAACCTCCGAGGTCGAGAAATGTTGTTTTGAAATATAAAAGCCGAGGCGTTAGCCGAGGCTTTTATATTTCAAACAACATTTCGAGACCGAGGAGGTTATCCTGCAACATTCACGATAACAAGAACTTTATTTCTATTCTACTAACAGCCCAATATTTCTACAGATCGTTTCTCCTATAGAGAGACGATCTAGGTCATTTTGACGGCTGTTCCGTGTAACCCCAACGGTTTTGTTAGTAATGTTTACATGTGTATCGATCAAAGGAATCACATGCAGACGACAGAATTTTTCTTTGGATTTTTAATGCTCTTCACTTATTTATGAAATATCTTTGAATCATGTTCCTAATATTTTAAGGGCAATTTAATACGATTATTACTACTACACGTTATATATTTTATGTAAAAACACGCAGTGAAAATGTGGTGGGGAGGTCCTAGGAACAGCCGCATTGATCTCTTAAAAATAAACAGTTGAGGCAATACACATCGTTTTGACTGGAACTAACACGTGAAATTGACATGGTTTTAAAAAAATTACGGTTTGAAGTTGTACTTTCATGATCAGTGCGAGACAATTAGGTATTTCTGATCTGATAATTTACTGATGACGTTCGTGGTATATTGGAGAATAATGTCCGCGGCATCTCTTTGATCTCGGCAATAACTGTAGTAGAATTAAGAAATGAACTCAATGTCTACCCAAGTTATACTCGTATAACCTGGGTTGGGGCAATTTACGCTTTATAATCCGCGAAGCGGATTATAAAAAAGCGTAAATTGCTCCAACCCAGGTTATACGAGTATAACTTGGGTAGATATTGAGTTCATTCCTTATAATTTAATTTTCTGGAATTTGCTGTACAAATTGAGTCCGTTTTACTTTTAAAAATGATATAAATCTGTTTAAAATTCAAACGTAACGTCAAGTGAATTAGTACGTTGATGCATTGTGACGTTTCTTGTGACGTGCAAACCAGGTTATACAAATTTAACTAAATTTTTCTATCCAATCAAATGCCGCGTTACAACCATAATTAAATTATATAATTTAAACCAGAGATAAAGTTAAAATCGACAAGTTTCTGAGTAAAATATGACATCATGCTGCTTATTGTGACGTCATTTCGATGAGAGGAATTTGATCGCTGATAGTTGCCTTATCATACCCGCGTAAGCGATTCAGCAGTTTTCTATCAAATCGCGATAACATAAATTTTAAAATCGCATATGCCGAATTTTTATCATAGTTTAATGTAGGTTACTTATGTCAAAAAAAGTGAAATTTTAAAATTCGCGAGATGCGCTGCTCGCATTTTATGCGGATATTAATTCCTCACGTTTAAATAGGAATCTATGCTAATATAGTGCGTGGATTAAGAGAGCCCAAAAAAACCATACCTAACAAATACATGTACTTGTATTGTCTTTATTCAACAAGTACAATTGCCGGTATTGTTTTAACTTTAAGCTTATTTTCTTTAATGATTTTCTGATAAATTACTAAAAATGCAGTGATAGACAAATTTCTCGTTGAACAAGCTGAAAGAACACAGTAAAAAATCTATTTAAAAATAAGACAGAATGAAGTGTGGAGTTTTGCACACATCTCACCGATGCAGTAAATATCTGTATTGTTTAATTTTCCTAAGTTTAGATAACAAGTGTTTGTGTTTCCTCACACAATCTTAATGTTAAGTGAAACGCTGCAATTCCATGAACAAAATGAATCTAATATGTGCTTAAAAAACACAATTCCTTGTTTTCATTTTTACCGAGGCCGAGTCTAATTATTTCTACCTGATATATTTTGATGAAATTTCTTGCATGAAGTTTTACTGTTATATCAATTGTTTTGGATAAAAAAAAATTAGCGACCCCGATTTCCTATATATGCAGTCTAAAATATTATCAACGTTTGTAGAAGGCCCTATGGGAATTTGTTGAAAGTGCGCTAAATCTTACTTTTTCCGCATATCTTTTGTATCTCTGCCCATGATTTTTTTTGACCGATCGATTTTATGTTTAGAACTGGATCGTGCGGGTTTCAGATCTGTCAGTATCTATAGTGCTATAATTCACACTTGGTTTTTTTTATTAATTATAGAGGTAAAAATGGGTGTTTATAATAAGCGCATATCAAACAATTAAATGCTTTTTCTTGTAATTCTTGCACGATATGAAGGTGGCAACATTACAAAAGTAAATGAATAAATACAGATTAACATAACACGCACTAGCCGGTTATGTATTTTTTTCCTGCAGTGTTCGCTACCGTCAAAACCCGCATGAATCATTTGTATTTATTGTTTTTGTTTACATCCCTCTTTTATCAGATTAATAATTTGGTTGTAGTGAGTAGATAAAATTAACTTAAACATTTTCAATGTACATCAATACGTTAATAAACGGAAAGTCTAAGTGGTCTTAAATAGGAGGTTGAGTCTGACATCATCATGATTCTTTCGTGCAGTGGAAGATTTTTCTTAGGTCGATTAATATTTCGACCAATCGATAAACGGAACGTGTATATTTCAGTCCTGTCAGTTTCTAAAGAGCGATGAATTACAATTAATTTTCTTCGGAAATAGAAGGAATAATACTTGGTTGATGTGAAAATAAACAAAGAAGTTAACTCAATGTACACATTTTTCAAAACACCGTTTCACGTTCCTATTGGCTGTGTTTTTGTTAAAAAAAGACGTTTTAAATAGAGGTTTTCTTCTTTTTTGTATTGAAAACTGCTATGTTTATATTTAAATTTTGTTTTTAATTCTTTATTTATGATGTCGATATTGTTTTTAATACCGTCGCATTTTTTTTAAAGATGTTAAATAGTCAAATTCTTGATTAGTGGTCCTATTCCTTGCAATGAACACGAGTGAATATAGATACATGTATGCAGAAAGTTACTGGATGTTGATTCCTGAGAAAGATTCAGAAATGATGTCATCATACTCCTTTTTTTTAAAACTAAAACGTTATATATTTTAACAAAGAGCCAGAGCAACAAAATTGTAATGGAAGAGTACTAAAGAGAAAAAAAGAAAAAAAAAGTGATTCCTATTACCTCCTAATTATACATTGACCTTATTTCTAAATATACGTTAAAAACAAAACCTAGACGATAAACAAAATTGTGCATTATGTTCTTGCATGTTTTTTTTTAAATACAAGATTCTTTATGTCGCACGTCGTATGCTTAAAAAGTGAGAACCTGTCACCGTGCCAGTACCTACAGTGTCACAAGAGCTCGGAATATTTTACAAACATGAGTATTTAGTTATAAGTTATTGCTAAAAGGGTTTGACATCATAACTACAGCTCATATTTTTACTACCATATATAAAATTATTGGCTATTTTCTGCTTTAATAACGATAAATCGTGATAGGAAAATCTGTTTAATATTATAAACGTTGAACCTACCTCATGTTTTTTAATCGGAACTTATCTTTACATTCGATTAGCATTAATTAATTAATAACTTTGTAATCGTCAAGACAAATTTTAAAACTTGTTCATTTTCTTGTGACCTTAACTAAAGAACTTGAAAATTCAAACACGATCCCGTCCGAACTTGAGCGTTATTTGCACACTTTTTTTAGTCGATGGAGCGGATTCATAAAACCATATACGACTTTATTGGAATGTAGGGTAAATAGAGATTAATTATTCAGCTTGAAGACAGCGCACTGACGGTGTATTTCAATCCAAGCATAAGCTTTCGGTTTTGGGTAAACGACGGTTGGGAGTTATCTGAAACTGATGGTGAAATATACATTCAAAACACGGAATTAATCTCTGCCTACTGCATGTTTTCTCTGTAATACTAAACCTACATAATTGCTGTGGAATAGTCACACACAGATGATAAGTGTCTGGATGTAGTTTTTCAGGTTTGGGCTTGCCCGAAATGTGTAAGCAAAGGCCTTGCGGGGAGGGGGTGGGTGGGGGGGCTTAACAATTGTAGAAAAACAATCACAGTATTTGGGGAAAAATGTGTCTACAAGCGATCGGAAAGTAAAAATATCCCACTTACACTTAAAGGGCCATTTTAAATTATGTGAAATTTATCAATATTGGAAGGAATATCATCAGGTTAAGGGAAAGGGCAATCTTTTCCCAAAATTCTGCACGAAGTCGAATGGAAAAATCTTTAGAACAGAAAGGGTGGTGTAAAGGGCAGTGGTAGAATTAACTACTTTTTATTGTGTTTATCTGTGAGTGCCAGGTTAAAGTCTTGTTACTTCTGAAACTATTCTTAAAACTTCGAAAGAGTAGTTCAGTGTTGCTACCATAATTGCATCATTAGGTTGTACAAGTGATCATAATTAAACACAATTGTAATACTTACTTCTAATATTGTTTTTAAAGTTGAAGACTAAAATATGACATATTTAATAACGTCATGAAAATCGCATATGCTGTTTAAGAACGAAAGCTGCTAATATATCTGAGCTGTTGATTGTTTATAAGGAAAAAACAGTGTTTATATAAATGAAATATGTTCACATTTAATACGCCACTTACTTGTTTCTCGTTGATACCCTAATTAAAAGTAAACTGAAACTACACAACCGCCATATTTTATTTTAGATAATCACTTTTTACTGGCAGACAACTGCGCCGTCAGTAGAAAGATTTATGATTAAAAAAAATAACAACAAACCTTTGTTTTTAAAATAAATGAATAGCATAGCAAGCATACAACTACATGTAACAATGTGATAAGATACTGATAACAAAGTGCTGTATTTTACGTTTATTAAACGACTAATTCACAGTCATGACTGATCACCTTTACTTCAAAAACTGTTGACGTTGCGTATGTGAAACACGACGTCGCGATCATCCTAATATTGATATGGCATCACTGTAAACTGACAAAAACTCTACTTAGAATTAGTGCATAGACATTAAATTATAGATTTGACAACTTTAAGATGTGTTTAATTCAATTACGTAAAATTCTAAAAATGTGCAAAAAAATATCATTAGCACCCTTTTTCTCATTGGAGCAATCATATTTCATTTGTCATTTAAATGCAAATCAAAGGATTGGTATAGGTGTTGAAGCAAAGGTTTAAGAAAATTGCTGATTTTCTGTTTTAATTTTCAACCTGATAATAATTTGTTATAAGATGTATTTTAAAAGTTTTTGGTCTCACCGAGACCTTTCATTCGGTATACAGAAAAAGGGGCTGGCCCCTATAAATAAGGGAGTTAGAGGAGTCAAAAGTTTTTTGTCAATAACTTGTAAAGAATTAAAAATTTCTAATGCATCATTGAAGCAAAGTTGTAAAGAAATTAATTCCAAATTATTTCGTAGTATTCAATTTTATGTTTTGGTAATTTATAGTCAGTATTTGCAGAAACAGTTTTTGTCAGTTCGGTCCATTTTTGTGGGGGTGTGCTCGTTAAGGCAGTTATGAAAGGGCTTCTTGTAATGTACTGACTGATACATGAAGCGCTTAAAGATGATTCCACATAAATTCCCAAATGTTTTATTCATATGCACATTTTCATTTCATAAAGATGAACCACTTTGACCTTAATGTTGTTGTTTGTTTCTTAACTGTGCCCCTTTTCTATATTTAGAAGCATTACGATCGATAGTAGAGTCGCTAGCTGTTCTCAGATCGTCGCCCTGACGACAGTGCATGTGCTTGTAGAGCTAGACGTACATATGTTTAACGCCCCACTGTTTTACTGTAACGGAGACATTTTAAATTGTTTCAGTACTGCGAGATGTGTTAATAAAATAGTTCCAATGCATGGTAATTAAAATCAACTTTTCTACAATACACGACCGTCATATAAAGCACAATGTGTATTACTGGATTGCTTCCGCTAAAACATTTCTTTTAAAGCAAAACAGAATACTGATATACGATGAAAATAATATTTTCATCGTGGAGATGATTTTAAAAAGTGAACATAATATTCGTATACGATAATATTTGAATCCAAAGCCGCTTATTTTAAGTTACGGTTATTAGGGATATTAATTATGACTTGCCCCGTGTTTCGCATTTTTATTTGCAAAAATCTACAAACAAAATATCAAACAACTTTCAGCAGCAATTTATAAATTATTTATTATATACACAATTTTAAAGAGGTAATTAAATGAATTGTGTTTTATAATTGTAATTTCTATCTTCCATGGAAAAAAAGTGGCATAGAAAAAATGCTGTTTAATGTTTACTAAATACGCTGTACCCTTAGCAATCGAAAATATTTAACAAACTGTATATTGATTGATTCACACATTAATAAACATTCAGACCCGCAATGTGGTTTTTTTTTAAATTCTATAAAACGAATACTCAATGACTGATTTCTTTACCGTTTTCCGTTTGGGGTATTTTGAATCACGTGTGTACGCTGTGTACATATAGATTAATAGCCATATAGATAAACACTGTATGTGTTTCATTTTTAAAAGATAGTGTGTACATGCAAAGCAATGCAATGCTAGGGCTATTAAATTAGAACAATGTATATGATGAGGGTTGGACTGGTTCCGCTTGTTCTACAAATAGCGAATGTTAGACGAAGTCTGGGGTGTTGTTTTTTAAACAAATAAGTATTGCTTTTCTAAAAGCTTGCATTACTAAACAAAGTATTTTATCGGAAGCATTATTAGTTACCTTAGCTTCATATACGTAGCTCTCGGTCTGCAAAAATTGACTACCATCCGTAATTTTTCATACAAAGGCTTCAGACTTGCAGCTAACATTACGTTTAAAAATCCATTTTTGAATTTGCCGCTGTTCATAAATTCATTAAAAAGACGCGCAGATTCAAGTGTCGTTTGATATGGGATTTATGACGTCTATTTATATTGTTTTTATTAAATTTATTTGAAGTTTGTGGGTAGAATTAAAACAGTTTCACTTGTTATATGACATAAAGATTAATAATATTCAAGGCCTTTCCATCATTTTTAAGCAATGTTAAAAAGGACTTTCAAAATAAGAAAATAGACGCAAAGTAAACTGCATTCACGGTACAAATTCACATCGTATGATATGTCTGAAAAGTTCCTTTTTTAAACTCGTCCACTATAACTGCGAAAATTAATAAATGAGTTATGATTTTGTTTGTTAATAATATTTAACATCACTTATTAATTAACAATGTACACTCTATTACGCTAGTACACAATTTTGTTGCAATGACCCCCCCCCCCCCCCCCCACCCCGGCCATGATACCTATTTCTAAATCAGGATTACACACGTGCTTGCATGTGGCAGAAGACAAGCTGGAACTCAACTGTTAAATTAACTATAAGTTACCGATATCATCTCTTTGGAAATGTATTTCTCCTTAAGTAAGTACGTGTAGTAACTGATACATGTAATTTTGAAAACTATAGAGGAATGCATGATCTGCGCATAATAACTGCTTGATACAATATTTCTTTTTTCCAACATACTTTAAGTCTATGGTAATAAGAAAATATATGCTTGACTTCATATCGGAAATTACATATTTTCTTTACGCTCCTTTTTAATAACCAAACAAACCAACAAACAAAATTGATCCAGATAAATACAATTACATGTATTAAAAAAATCTCAAAAACAAACTACACATTCATCCTTCACCCACAATATTGCCTTTTCGATAATTGTCATCGTTGTAGACCCGTGTAACATTCTATTTAATAGGTGCTTGCACGAAAAAGAACCCCTTGCTGATCTACGTTTTCATTAACGCATGTAAAGAAAAAAAACATTTAGAATTTTTTGTTGAATTTCTTTTGATGTAAAAAAGAAGGAATTGGTTCTCAGTCGCTCTTTATTCTTGTTTGATAGCGGTTAATCTAAATTCATTTTGCATATTCTTTTGTAATTTGAAAAAAATGCGACTGAAATCTTATTTTCCATGCAATATTCGGAAAAAACAGTGAATAGTTATATCTTGAAACTTCATAAGAAAATTTATTAGACCATTAGATTTTAAAATACCTACATTGAAAATTATGCCCGATTTATTTCTTCTTTTTTTTAAGGTAAAATCTTCATTGATTAAAAGAACTTATTTTTTAAAACAAAATAAATTGACATAATCAATAAGAGTTTGACAATCTCTAACTGCAGGTCTGTAGCTCTTAGTCTGAAAAAGAATCGGATGGACTACCTAGGACCCAGATTGTCCATCCGAATTTCTTGAATATTGTCATTTCTTTCGTACGCAGACGCAATACTCACCGAGACTAAATGGTTCGTATCTTAAGTTTCAACTGCGTTGAAAGGTAATATTGGCATTCCGATAATTTTGAAAATAAATGATTAAATAAAAATGGTTAAAATTACCGTAAAATTACCGGCATCGGTCTTCCCTATGCGCGGATCTAGAGGAGAAGGGAGAGGGTTCCAGACCCCAACTCAACCCCACCAACCCACCCATCCCCCTCACCCCCGCAAAATTTCTGTCAATTACATGTACATTATAAAATTACCAAAAATATACCTCGGACATCCCCTAGCAAACTCAAATAACCGTCAGACCCTCAACCCCCAACCCCGGAGAATTTTTTTCCGATTCGCGCATACTCCCCATCCTCGAAAAACAAAATTATTCTTCAAAACCCCCTGTAATATTTCCAGAATTTCCGCATAAATACTAAAAGATTCATTGGCGCTTGCGTTCGATTAAAATGCGTGTAAAATGTTTGACAATGTTTCTACTTTCATACCAGGCATACCCACTGTGAGAATAACATGCGGTGAATCAAACTATAGACAATGTTTAAAGATCTGTATTTCCTTATATACATGTAGTATAGTACTTTGTTTCTTTTACTCAGTGTTTATACATCTGATATTGTACCATGGTCCGGTATCAATTACGTCACAAGTATAACGCAGCTACAACGGAAGACTTAATCGTTGCTTGCAACGAGCTCGTCTCTAGTTGTGTATAGCAACACAACGTTGAACATATAATATAACGACACAATATGAATACAGCCTGGCAAGTGACGTCATTTAACAATATTGCGCCAAAAACATATGAAATGTTGATGAGAGTCTACAGTTACCACACTGATAGCCGTAATTAGTACATAAACAAATAATATCTCAAAAATGTATGAATAATTGGACATAAAATAGAGGAAGTGTCTCTACAAACTAGTATTGATGTTGTCTAAAGACAACAATGCTCCCTTTTGTTGATACCAAAAGGCATATAAGTGTTTAATTTTTCTGTCACAAATTTTCTGAGAGTTTTCTGTATGTTTCATCTTCGTACAATTTTTCGATACATATAACAGAATAATCATCAACAGTACAAATGTATGTTCGTTTATATAAAATGCATTGCTACAGGATCGTTAGTTTCTCTCCGTATCAGTGATCAATTTAAAACATGTCCTTGATATAAAGTCACCCCCATTTCCCCAACATATACAATTTTGTTACACTTTTTACAAAACACACCATAACCAACATTACTTGAATTGCAATCGATATGATTTTAAACTTGATACGTTTTGCCCTTAGAATCTAAAAATAGGCTAGAACAAATAAAATCTTATAAATATAACGTAAGATTTTATTTTTTTTTAAATGATAACTTTGTGAACTCTCTTTTATTTTTTTGAAAATTGTATAATATTTCATTTTATGAAAATTGATTTGCAGAATGTTCTGACAGTAGAGTGCTATACCTTGTAGTAATATAATTATCTTATATTATTTAACTGGGCCACCTTTTTGGTACAAATAAATGTGTGATCTCCTTGTTTTTCAATCTAATTTAAATTAGACCTTTCATCTCGCTCTCTGTTATGTAAGGTTATCGTTCGTGAAAGGATCTAATGCAACCCTGTTCAGGTCACGTTCTGGTGACCCCGTGTCATGACCTTACCTTATAAAAAAATGACCAATGAAAATGCTTGTTTCTTTTTCAGTCGATACATCAATCCAAAATGGCGTTGTACGAGAAAGTGGTTGAGTTGTTTAATAAAGTAAAATTAAAAGATAAACAGAAAGAGATACTAGACTAGATTCTTTGTAAGCGACACACGTAAGCTGTCCTTCCTACTGACTATGGGAAGTCTCTTCCCTATCAGATGTTCATTCCTGCGAAGAGAGTGAGATTTGGTGAACTCGAAGAGACGCCGAAAGTGCTAGTTTATTGTCCTCTTGTGGCTTTGATGAAGTCAACCATCTGAACGGTGTTTCAGGCCTCAGGGTAGAGTACAAAGGTATTAAAGAGAGATTTCATTCAGTAATCAATTATGAAAGCAAAACAAACATAAATTTAAGCATGTAGATTTGCGATAGCAATAAACGGTATATCAAGAGTTTAAAGATCGTATACATATTTGTGTGCCAAATATTATGCCAATTTAGTTTTCGCCCTTATATATTTAATTTAAAACTAGATTAAACGTTTTAGTTCCTTGAAAAAGAAATAATTTAAAAAAAAACAAAAACGTTTTAGTCCTTCTTTGTCAAAGTTGAAGAAACTTATTGATTATACCCATCTTTAAAAACTGATCAAGGGGTAATTCTACCCACTCTGTAACAAATCTTTACATGGACGTGATGAAAATGCTATCTGACTTTGGCATGTACAACTTTGACTTATTTCACAATCGAACTGCAATTATTGATAGGTTGTTGTAGCTATCTAACACATTTAACATGTTTGATTCATTAAATATAATTCAATTGAATGTGTAATTCCGCAAAGGGAGATGAGAGAATAACGACAGGGACGTTGACACCATGTTTCCCTCGGCTAAAGCTCTTGTTTGGGATTCCCAGTGGCGTTCACATATACAGAAGCTGAATGTTGGCCCCCTGGTCATAGATGAATTTCATATAATTGCTGGTGTTTGGTATTTATTTTTAACTCCCTGTTTATTCAACTCTACACTTTTACAAAAATTAGACATTTCATCATGTTTTTTCCCATGCCTAAGTTATAGCGAGAACTATAAGATCTTACCATTCTAAATTGTGTTAATCATTTTCATAAGCAAACAAATGGGGCACCTAATTTTCTGGATAAACATTGAAATTCACTATAGACTGAACTTGTGGCATTTTCAGGCACCGTCATGCATGCATACCTACAAATGTAGTGAAACGCGCTGGTTACAATTCCAGTAGATCTCTATAATTTATAAGGAAAGTTTAATTGTATAATTGTTTAACTCTTTCATATATTTATAGCAGTAAAAGATTGATTTGATGCCGCTTATAGTATTTTTTTTTAAAACAGGGGTGGTGATGAAACCGAAGAAGAGGAAGTTGTATTGAGAAGATGGTTTCGTCATGTTTGGGGATTTCAAACATTGCATTCGAACTTGGTATGTTTATTTTATTTTGGAAACCGCGGTGTAGTGTTGTTCTATCTCATTCTATGTTAAGGAATAGACGTAAGCTATTTATAGTTGTCACGTGATAATGAACCAATGTGGCAGTAATATACTTCCCAATTTTATTGCACTGACATCTATTTTAAAGGTTATTACAAAGTTTTTTTATCTTATTCACAATATTTATTTAATTTCACAATTTTGAATATAACAGTCAAAATAAGACGCTAAATTGCCTATATGCTTCCTTAACACCCCTGCGTTACACTTGTTTCAAAAGTCAGCAACTTTGGGGCCAGGGTTGCGCTTTACAAAAAAACGTACCATACAACTTAATACGATCAAATAAATGAATGCTTAGTTATCACAAACTAATCAATGGTCATTTTAATGGTTGTAAATTATAGAAATCAAATAAGTTGTATATAAATTGTTTAATATAAATCTTATTCATCAAAGATCATTCCATGCGACTTAAATTATTTACAACTTTGTCGTAGGTTCTTTTGTAAAACATAGCCCAGGTATAATAAAAAAAAAATACACTACAGAATTTCTAAATAATTACTGACAAGAAAATGTAAAGCTCCAATTATTAAGTATACATGTAAAAAAAAAATGTAAAATATGAAAGACAACATGGATTGTTCTAAACAATTATGGGAATAGTAATTTAGATTTCTAAGTCTACTGAATGGAATCGATGGCTAATGTCTCCTGATCAAGGTAGGAAGATTGTAATAAGTTTTATGTAATGGGTCCCTATTGCTCGCAGAATCCTTGCAGTTCAATTTTCGACTCGTCTTTAGTTCCAAAGCTTCAGTATCTTTTAATTGTTTCATTACTTTGCCTACGTCGGCCTTGTATTTTGGGAGATAGTGAAAGTCTCTTCGTCAAACTGGTTTGCAAAATTAATGAGATGTGGAAATTCTTTAGAATGATATCTGATGCTTGTTTTGGTTTGATGACCCTTCACAAGTCCTTTACTGTCTCTGTTCAGCATTTCTAGGTACTCGTCTCGAGCCAAATTGTTGTTTTTTCCTCCCTTTATAGTAATGCTTCTGTTGTAAATTTACCTCTGGCTTTGTTCACTCGATAATGTTTCTTCTGTTGTTATAGATTTTATTTTTTTTTTTTATTGAAGATTGGCAATTCATACGTTGCAGAGCGGACTGATCTCCCATACACCCCCATCTATCGAAGCATCAAGGTTTTACAGTAAGCACACAGATTTGATGATCAGCATAATGTGGTTGTAGAGCTGATCCTCATTCTTCGGATTACCTTTCCTAGATGTCTTACTTGTCACAGTATGTTGATAAAGAAGTTTCTCAGGCAATTTTACGATGTTCAGTTGCAAAAGGATTTTGGACAGAAGTGACAATGAATGCGATCATCGTTATCACTAGCTACAAAGTAGTTCTCAATGTGGTCTGGATCATCCAGCACATTCCTAAGTTGTTTGAACATGTTCTCTTTTTTTCAAACGTGTACTTCTTCACAATCATATAGCAGATTTCAATCAGCAAACTGATTTTTCTTCATCAGTCTTCTTTTGAAAATTACTTGGTAACAATTGATCTTCATCCTCTACATTCATTTCCAGCATGGATAAGGAGCAACATATTGCATCAAATACGACATAATAGAGTACTTGGAGCAAGAAGTTACTGATATAATAAAAATACTCTCTGTTAACAAAACCATAGGTCCCGATGCAATAAGTCACAAAATGTTAAAATCTTCTGTACAATATGTCGCCAAACCACTATGTTTGTTATTCAACAAATCTTTGACTGAAAATGTGTATCCAAATAATTGGAAAATTGCTCATATTTACCATTGTTTAAAAAGGACGATCCTTTTGTAGCAACAAACTACAGACCTGTATCACTCGTGAGCTGTGTTAGCAAAATTATGGAAAGAATTATATTCAAACATGTCTACAATTATTTTATTAAAAATAACCTATTTTATAAATATCAAGCTGGTTCTTTGCCTGGGCACTCAATTTTATATCAATAACTAGAAACATATCATAGTATTGTTAAAGCTATAGATGAAGGGAAATTTTGATGCATGGTTTTTTTGGATTTGTCGAAAGCTTTTGACAGAGTGTGGCACAAAGGTCTACTTTTTAAATTACAAACATATGGTATATGTGGCAATATTCTTAATTGGTTTGAAAGCTACTTACGTAATCGTCAACAAAAAGTTATGTATAAGGATATATTATCCTCCTGTCGAGATGTCATTGCTGGTGTACCACAGGGATCAGTTCTTGGCCCTCTTCTATTTTTAGCTCACCGAGACGAAGTCAAGGAGAGCTTATGCTATACCCTCGGCGTCGGCGGTGGCGTCGGCGTCGGCGTCGGCGTCCGAACCTGGTTAAAGTTTTTGTTGCAGGTCCTGTATCTAAGCTATTATTTGTCCTATCTTCACCAAACTTGCATGGGTGATGCATCTGGACCTACTTATGGACTTGAAAGACTTGGATGCTGAATCTGGGTCCTAAATTTCAGATGCTGGAGGAGGTTAAGGTTGTTGGACCAGGTTAAAGTTTTTGTTGCAGGTGCCCTTTGATAGCAATATCTTAGTTACTGCTGGTCCGTACTTCACCAAACTTGCATGGATGGTGTGCCTTATGATACTGATGCACCAGACAGGCTTGAGTGCTGAATCTGAGCTATAGGTTTCGGATGCTGGAGGAGGTTAAGGTTTTTGGAGCAGGTTAAAGTTTTTGTTGCGGGTGCCCATTGATAGCAATATCTAAGTTACTACTGGTCCTAACTTCACCAAACTTGTATGGATGATGCGTCTTATGATACTGATGCACCTGACAAGCTTGAATGCTGAATCTGAGCAATAGGTTTCGGATGCTGGAAGAGGTTAAGGTTTTTAGAGCTGGTTAAAGTTTTTGTTGCAGGTGCCCTCTGATGATTATATCTTAGTTACTACTGGTCCTAACTTTACCAAACTTGTATGGATGGTGCGTCTTATGATACTGATGCACCTGACAAGCTTGAATGCTGAATCTGAGCAATAGGTTTCGGATGCTGGAGGAGGTTAAGGTTTTAAGAGCTGGTTAAAGGTTTTTGAAACCGGTGCCCTCTGATGATGATATCTTAGTTATTACTTGTCCTTACTTCACCAGACTTCCATGGATGGTGTGTCTTATGATACTGATGCACCTGACAGGCTTGAATGCTGAGTCTGGTTTCGGATGCTGGATAAAGTTAAGTTTTAGGAACAGGTCACATGTTTAATAGATGATAGTACTATTTCAAACTTGCATAGTTGATTTAACTGTAATATGAATAAATCGCAGAGGTAGCTTCAGATGCAGAGCTTGATCTCCATTATCAAGGATGCTAAAAAATAAATCTTAGTTATTACAGGTCCTAACTTCACCAAACTTTAATGGATGGTGTGTCTGACAGGCATGGATGCTGAATCTGAGCCATAGGTTGCGGATGCTGGAGGAAGTTAAGGTTTTAATTGCTAGTGCCCTCTGATGATGATATCTTAGTTATTACTGGTCCAAACTTCACCAAACTTGCATGGATGATGCGTCTTATGATACCAATGCACCTGATGGGCTTGAATGCTGAATCTGAGCCATATGTTTCGGATGCTGGATGAGGTTTAGTTTTTTGGAACAGGTCACATGTTTTATAGATGATAGCTTGCATAGTTGATTTAACTTTATTATAAATTAAATGCAGAGGTTGCTTCAGATGCAGAGCCTGATCTCCATTATCAAGGATGCTAAAGAAATCTCCTACCTCACTCAAACCAGCTCGATAGATAGATGTGTTTGTTGATAAATGATATAACATGATTCCTATGATATAGTATTGTATGATATGAAACAATATTGTTTGATATGATACAATATGATATCTTATGTTATATTATAAAAAGTTATACGATAAGCTATGATATTGTATCAATTTTTTTTATATTTTATATGATATTGTATCATGATATTGTTATGTATAGTATTGTATATTATGATACAATATTGTATAATATTATATTGTATTTTTAATTTATTATTTTATCACATGATACAATTACATAAGATATTGCAAAATATTATATTGTATCCTATGATACAATATTGTATATTCTATAATATTGTATCATACAATATTGTATAATATGATATTGGTTTCAGTAATATAGAATTATATCACATGAAATTGTATAATATGATATTGTAATATTATATAATATTGTATCATACGATATTGTATGATATGATATTGGTTTATATGATATATTTTCATATCACATGAAATTGTATTATATGATATTGTAATATATAGTATTGTGTCATATGATACACTATGTATAATATAATAATGTATTTTATAATATTTTACTTTATCACATAATATTGTATCATTTGATAAGATACAATGTTGGAATCAAATTATATTTATTTTATATGATATAATATCATATAATGTATCAAATATGTTTCAGTGTCATTTAATACAATATCATACTATATTATACAATATAATATCATGTTTCAATGTTATGTTGTATTATGTAATATGATATTGTAATATAATACTATATTGTATTATATTTTATGATATTGTATTATGTGATCAAATACAATAAGGTATAACACAATACAATGTCATATCATACGTTACAATATCATATCTCATTATTGTTTATTACAGTATTTTATTGTATTATATGATATATATTATAAATATGACATGATGCAATATTTCATTTTATATCATTGTATTGATTAACATATGAACATATGATTATCATAAAAAATTTTATCAGATGATATACGATATTTTGTCAAAACAGAATCCATGAATATCCAAGATCATAAAGTATGATTTTCAGATAAAATGATAAAGGTGGTCTTATAAAGGTGATGTCTCATAAGGGTGATGCTCCGTCTCGGTGAGCTTAGTAATCTATGATTACCTATGTTTGATTTATGTTAACGATGTGTCAGAAAATATGCTTTCACTGTGTAGACTGTTTGCTGTTGATAACTCTTTACAATCTTCTTCATACAATGTTGCCAATATTGCATATGTCCTGAATCATGATCTGAAAGTTCTAGAAAACTGGTCATCCACTTTGCTGTTAGAATTTAATCCATCCAAAACAAAAGCAATATTTTTTACACTCAAAATAAATGTTTACTCTCCCAAACTCCAATTCCAGAATAGTCGATTAGAATATGTTTCATCACACAAACACTTAGGATTACTTTTTTGTCAGAACCTTTGCTGGTCAGAGTATATAAAAAATATTGTTAAAATGCATTCCATAGACTTGGCTTGTTGAAGAAGCTCAAATTTAGCATAGGAAGAAATACTTTATTAAAATCTACATGACTTTTATTCTACCTTTAATTGAATACTGCTCTGTTGTCTGGGATGGTTGCTCGTTACAAGATGTCGAAAAATTAGAAGCAAGCAAGAATCATCACTGGCTTATCCATATTATCTTCAAGAGAGTCCCTTTATTAAGAAACAGGTTGGATGCCTCTTTCCGAGAGACGAAAATTAACAAAATTAAGCACAATGTACAAATGTGGTAGAACAGATTTATTATTATCTTTTTCATATGTATTTATTCGTTTTTGGATTTTCTATTTTCGTTTTGTGCAGTACATTCTTAAATATTATTCATCTAAAGTTTTATTGCGCGCGTATGGTTCTTTAATTTCATTGGTTCATATTATTATCCAATAAATTTGATTCTCTATTAGTATAAGTAACCGTTCAACCAAAGTCCAATTGGGCAGTATTTCATTTTAACGACGTCGGACAATCCAGTGTATATCAGCTGCATCTTGTGGTATGTTAATATTATATTTAGTTATATATTTCTTTACTACCATGATAGTGATTAGGGCATATTATTTTAATTGCAAGGTTTATACTTTATCGTATTTTTGCAGTTAATCTTGCCATTGTAATTTCTGAAACTTGTTTGTAAGTTCTAATATTAAATTGCTACAAAACATGTTTTACCATATAAATGAATACTGAAGTAACGGTTGCATTTTTATCAACGAAATATCGAAACTAAAACATATTGAATGTACATGTAAAATTGTATTTTGTCTAATGTGTTTTTCTTTGTTATAGGTCAATGCTTTAAAACGTTTAATAAATCTGTTAAACAAAACGGCTGTCTTTTGGAATTCCTTACTGCTCGGTTACACATGGCGCTGCGAGAAACCATCTTCAAGCATTGACCACCGTAGGAATTTATTTTCCAAATATGCAGCTAAGTATCAGAAAGAACTTTCTATTGTGACAGTGAGTAAATATCACGCTGAATGATTTCCTGTGTTAAAGTCCTTATACTTTCCGCGGAGTGAATTGTGTTCGTGAGTACTGTTATTACCATTATTTTGTCACCATGAAGAAAGCGGAATTGCAACATCGTGTTCATGAATTAGAAATCGAACTATTAGAAGCAAAACACAGATCACAATCCAAACAAGTAATTGAAAAACAAACTTTTATACCTGAAACAAGAAAATTAAAGACTTTTTGTGGCCGCCCTATGTCAAAATCCGATGTTTCTATTGATGATTGGATAGATGAAATTGAAATTGTATTCTCAGCACGAAAATATACAGATTTGCAGAAAGTGGACCTTATCTATTCACACTTAGAAGGCCAAGCTAAAGAAGAAGTTAAATTCCGCCCAGATATTCGGCAGGATCCGTACGCCATATTGGACTGTCTCCGTTCGGCATTTGGCAATCCGGAATCAGTTACCTCGTTACAACAGAAATTCTTTGAAAGAAATCAACATGATTCAGAAACAATTAGACATTATTCGTACGCATTACTAGAGTTATACCAAAACGTAGTCAGAAAGGACAGTAGTGTTTTTCCAAACAAACACCTTACTTTGTGTGAAAAATTCGCTAATGGCTTAAGTGATTCGTCTTTAAGAAAAGAAGCAAAGAAACTACTCAGAATAAAACCTACAGAATTTCACACCTTTCGAGATGAAATCATCGTATTCAGCGAAGAAGAGGAAACCGCAGACAATACAATCGCCACTTCAACTAAACCGAACACGACCAACGATCAACAGAATTTAAATACCCAGACGACCGACTCACCTACAACTGACCAGTTATTGAAAATCATTGAAGCAACAAAAGCAAATTGACTCTCTAACCGGCTTGATCAGAGACTGCGGGACCAGCCAGCAAACGAGGGAAAATCGCAACTATTCTCGTTCCCCACCTTTGTGTTATCAGTGCGGTAGAGTTGGCCTTATTCAGAGAAATTGCCGTTCTACTAAACCCCGTGAAACAACAACCGGATCGTCGGAAAACAAATCACATCTATTAAAGTGAGTCCGGTAATAGATGATTATAAACAGGACTCGAAATTCCATAGCCGGGTTATTGGAAAGTGTCCGGTGATAAACATAAGTGTTTCTGGAATAAATCTTCCGTGCTTAGTTGATACTGGTTCTATGGTTTCCACGGTAACGGAACGTTTCTACCGCAAATTCATTGAGCCTCTTGATACATCGCTGATTCAGAACAGTTTTATTCAACTTAAAGCAGCCAATGGATTAGAAATTCCCTATATCGGTTATATTGAAGTTGATGTTCATTATCTTGGAAATATTCTCAAACAGCGTGGTTTATTGATAGTGAAAGACTCGACTGATGATTCTACCCGGAAACGTAAGGAAGCTGTACCCGGTGTAATCGGCATGAACATAATAAGCGAATGTCGAGATATGTTATCTTCATGTGAGATTCCTGTCGATGGAGATTTAAATGAAGTGTTTGCAGAGAATAGTGTGTTCGATAATAGATCTATTCATGGATTCGCTCGAGTGAAAGGGACTTTCTCTGTACGCATTCCAGCCAATACCGCTATTGTTGTTGAGTGTACCGGACCGCATATTGATGGTGACGTGATTGTTGATCCCTTGACCAACGGCGGGCACCTACACCGTAATTTCCGGACTGTACCTACCTGCGTTACCGTTAGCAAAGGAAAATTGTGGGCCAGAGTTGCAAACATCGGTGATGAAGATATATATCTAAAACCGCGCACGATGATTGGAACTGTGTCGAAATGTGATGTGGAGAATAAAAATTCAAGCATTGGATTTAATCGTGTCGGCAGTGTCGAAGAAGTATTTATTCAGAAATGTGAAGTGTACGAGATTTCTTCCAGTGACGATGATTTTACGTTACCAGAGGATATTTACCAGCTTGATTGTAGTGAAAAAGATAAAGCATTGATTACGTTAGTGAAAACGGGATAAGTACAGATGAGGACAAAATTAAGTGTATTGTTAATTGGAAGATACCAGAAAATGTGAAAGAGGTGAAGTCATTCCTTGGTTTTGCGGGATACTACCGTCGATTTATTAGACATTTTTCACAAATTGCGGAACCTTTACTAGAAATTGCCAAGAAGAATGCTAAGCATCCAAAGACAACTTTCGGCGATAAATGGACATCAGAATGTCAGGATTCATTTCAGAAGCTGAAATCGTTATTGTCATCAGCACCGTTATTAGGATACGCTGATTTTACGTCTCCTTTTATATTAGAAACGGACGCTAGTTCTCAAGGCCTTGGAGCTGTATTATCCCAAGTGCAAAATGGACGAACTGTCGTCATCGCTTACGCTAGCCGATCGTTGAGACCGAATGAAAAGTCGTCAAAGACCATGAGCAGTATGAAACTGGAACTTCTTGCTCTTAAGTGGAGTGTGACTGAAAAATTCCGTGACTACCTTCTTGGAAATAAGTTTGTCGTGTTCACAGACAACAACCCGTTGAAGTATTTGTCATCAGCAAAACTGGGAGCGTACGAACAGAAGTGGGCATCGCAGTTAGCGGACTTTGATTTTGAAATTAAATATCGTCCTGGTAAACAGAATACCAACGCTGATGTTTTATCCAGACTTGCAACTGACAGTGATGTTCTAAATCAATGTATCGATGGAACCAACATTCCACTGGAAATTAAGGCCGCTCAGTCCTCTGTCATATATATCGAGTCAACAGATGTTTCTTATTGTGACACATTTCCTAGTTATTCAAATGATGATCTCCAGGATTTACAAACCAAAGATTCGGTTACTGGAAAATGTAAGGAATTCGTTGTATCTAAAACTGTTCCAAAACCTAGTTTTATTCGAAAGCAGAGTAAGAAAGTGCAGATTCTTTTAAGACAACTTAAACATTACGTGATGGTGTTATTCATAGACGAATTAGTGACCCAAAGCTTGGTGACCTGGATCAGATTGTACTTCCGGAGTGTCTCAAAGAAATAGTTCTACAAAGTCTACATGATGATAATGGACATCAGGGAATCGAGAGAACGTTCAACATAATCCGACAAAGATGTTACTGGCCTAACATGTACAAGGATATTAAGACCTATTGTCAAAAATGTGAGAGATGTGCAATTTCAAAAACACCGCCACCAACTGTTCACACTAGTATGGGCCATTTAAGTGCAGCAGAACCTATGGAATATATTGCAATAGACTTTACGGTTCTTGAGAAATCCCAAGGATTCGAAAATGTACTTGTGTTGACGGATGTGTTTAGCAAATGGACTATTGCAGTTCCTACCAGAGACCAAACCGCACAAACTGTAGCGAAAGTGCTAGTAAGGCAACTCTTTTGTACATTTGGTGTATGTAAACGTATCCACTCCGATCAAGGAAAGTGCTTTGAAGCTGAAATAATCCAACACCTTTGTTCCCTTTACAACATCAAGAAGTCCAGAACTACAGCGTATCATCCTCAGGGCAACGGGCAATGCGAGCGCTTCAACAGAACGTTACACGACTTGCTTCGATCTTTACCACCAGCCAGAAAACGTAAGTGGCCCGAGTACATTAAAGAGTTAGTGTTTTCTTATAATGTCACACCAAACGCATCGACTGGTTATTCCCCCTACTACCTGATGTATGGACGACAACCAAACCTTCCGATAGATTTTCTCCTAGGCTTAAGTACCAAACCGTCAGATGAAATCAACATCGACAGATGGGTGGATCTACATTCGGAAAAGCTTTCGTTTGCTTACAACAGAGCCAGAGAAGAACTCAACAGAAACGAAATAGCAAGGAAGCAGAGACATGATGCAGGAAGATCGGAAAAAGAACTACAGATTGGTGACAAAGTCTTTATTCGAAACAGAGGATTAAAAGGTAGAGACAAAATTCAGGACAAATGGAAAGCTGAGATTCATGTTATCGTCGACAAACCGTATAAATCCGTGTACAGTGTAAAGCCAGTGAATAGTGATTCTGTGAAAACTGTGAATCGTTTGGAATTAAAACCAGTCAATATGTGAATGTGAATATATATTCGACTGCGAATATCTGTGATGCAAAGTTATTTGAAATTGTATATCTATTTATTTTATATGTATTTATTATATTAATTCGAGGACGAATTAACATTTTGCTGGGGGGTATGTGGTAGAACAGATTTATTATTATCTTTTTCATATGTATTTATTCGTTTTTGGATTTTCTATTTTCGTTTTGTGCAGTACATTCTTAAATATTATTCATCTAAAGTTTTATTGCGCGCGTATGGTTCTTTAATTTCATTGGTTCATATTATTATCCAATAAATTTGATTCTCTTTTAGTATAAGTAACCGTTCAACCTAAGTCCAATTGGGCAGTATTTCATTTTAACGACGTCGGACAATCCAGTGTATATCAGCTGCATCTTGTGGTATGTTAATATTATATTTAGTTATATATTTCTTTACTACCATGATAGTGATTAGGGCATATTATTTTAATTGCAAGGTTTATACTTTATCGTATTTTTGCAGTTAATCTTGCCATTGTAATTTCTGAAACTTGTTTGTAAGTTCTAATATTAAATTGCTACAAAACATGTTTTACCATATAAATGAATACTGAAGTAACGGTTGCATTTTTATCAACGAAATATCGAAACTAAAACATATTGAATGTACATGTAAAATTGTATTTTGTCTAATGTGTTTTTCTTTGTTATAGGTCAATGCTTTAAAACGTTTAATAAATCTGTTAAACAAAACGGCTGTCTTCTGGAATTCCTTACTGCTCAGTTACACAAAATTCATAATAATTTGGTACCGGATTTTTTTAAAGAAATGTATTCAATTGAACCAAATTAAACCTTTTTCTTATTTTTGCTTTGGCAAGAGACGACTTAACATCATACACACAAAACTAAGACATAACCGTATCTTAAACCTCGACCTTTTCAGAAAAAATATTATTGAAAGTTCTAATTGCCAATGCGGATTACCAGAAGATTCTTATCATTTGTTTTTTGGTTGTAAAAATTATACCAATGCACGAAATGAATTGTTTTCAAACTTTTTAAACTTGTATTTTGGAGAATACCACGAATTCCTCTTTTGCACAGTCTTTCACACTCTCTTTTGATTAGTTCCTATGCTACTGTTGGATGTTGGATCTCATTTGCATATGATTTCAAGAATACAGTTAATAACTTTTTGATTTCTATAAACTGCTCTTCAGATTTGTTTCATGATATCATCCCTGACAAATGCTGATTTTTCTCCAATATGGTAATGCACTGTCAACACCAATGACACACATTTGAATTAAAACACATTATTAATGAATCATGCTTTTTCTTTTTGTATATTTAATAAAGCATTAAAACAACATATTTTTAAATTTGTACTTTTTTTCATTTCATTTGTATCTTTCCATATGGTTCGTAGAAACAATAGTTTCAATGTGAGGCTCAAACAAGCAAACAATCCAGTTTCCTTAAATTTCATAACAAAAAACTAAACACAAACATCACTTATAAAGGCCATTAATATACACTATTGTAAATGAGCTAACGGTCGCAAAACTATCTAACATTCTTTTTCTAAAAAGTTGGTAAAAGGATCATGTCGTGTAGGAGTATACACGATTTTTAATATATTTCCTCTGAAATTAAACTAAAAATTACGTTAAACAAAACAAATGATATACATCTTCTTTTACTGATATAACCAATTCGGCATGTGAAAAAAAACCCACATCTTATTAAGAAATAAATTGTCCTTGCTACATTTACAATACCATATGCACTAAAGAACAATTTAATAAATTTCGAAAGTATTCTCTGATGATAATCGTTATAAACGATTACTATTATTATTATATTATTGTCCTGATCTGGGCAAAAAAATAAGGAAATGAATAGCATTTATCATATTATCTTCAGGCGTTGGCAACAAGGGTCTTTGTTGACATGCAGATAAATTGTGAATCTCATGGGTCGGTATAATCTCTTCACAAAAGAACCGATTTGGCCTATGGTACAGTTGCCTGTCAAAGTACATTGAATAATGTATTAATTTGGTAAATACACATTTATCAAGTTTATTAAAGCAATAAAATACTTTCAACTTCCTTAACCAGAAAATTTAATTCTTAACAAAACTTTCTTTTCTGATGAAGATATCTTAAATGGAACTAAATATGGAGTTTACCATGAGCATGATCAGTCGCGTTTTCGTGAATGACAGTTTTTTTTAACGAGTGCTTATTACCTGCGGAGATCTGAGTAGCCTTTTCTTCTTAGACCCAGGTGTCTTGGAAAGAATCCGCTTCATATGCTCTTCAACTTGATATATTATAACTGTAATCTCCTTACGGTACTTATTAACTTTCTCAATTTTTGATAAACATTTCGTGCAGACACCGTCTATATTGTCAGACACAGTTGTCACTTGACAGATTGCGTCATGCTTCTCTTCGCTTAGACGGAGTTTTAACTTCGATAACTTGTTTACAGTTGTTTTACCATTCTCGTCAATCTCTTTTAGTGTAAAAGAAAACCCACACAGGCAGCATATGTTTAAGGAGCGTATATCTTTTGCGGTGTCATGGACGCCACCATCTTTGTTTTGACGCAGCCGACGGTCACATCGAACATATCATATGCGATAAGCTGATTGGTTGGATCAAAAGGTCACCAAAACGTGACCTGAACGGGGTTGTGTAAGATCTTTTCACGAGCGATAACCATACATAACAGAAAACGAGATGAAAGGTCTAATTTTAATTCGATTGTTTATTGTTTTTTTTAAATTGTATAACATTTTATTTTTATAAGAAATTGTTTGTAGTAATTTCTGAAAGTAGAGTGTTATACTTTGTAATAATAAAATATTCTTATATTATTTAAAAGGGCCAACTGTTGGTAGCAAAAACCTTGCAGCAAATGTTTTTTGCACTTTATTGGTTAATAGAACAACCTTAAAGGCGTTGTTTGATTTGCCGTGAGGGTTGAGTTATTGTATCTCTTATTGTTCGATACTTCTTGTGAAGTGGTGTGCATATGTATTTTTTTTAACGTATGACTTAAGTAAATTTTTAAGTATAAAATGATAATTTACGTTAACATCTTCTGCAAAATGTTACTTTTAAAGTTTTTCTTTTAAACTTTTACTGATCGCTATTCATCAATGTATATATTGTTAGCTAACTTTTATCGGTGCTAAACTATAAAACGTTACCTTAAGGTTGTTAAAGATGTACTTCAACATCTTCTTTAACAGACCAGGGTGTTTTTTTCCCTCAATGACTGCAATAAAAGCAAAGAAAAAATATATATATAAAATATATATATATATATATATATATATAACAAGCACAAACATTGCAATAACTCTCAAATTGACATATACCTGCCCATAGTGAATGATAAAGATATATATAAAGCACAGAGAAATTCACTTTTGTTGGAGCTCCACCATCCGCCCCGACCGAGGCTTGAACTCACGACCTCTGGAACCCATTCTCCTAGCAGTGAGCGGCCACCGCGCTCCCCACTCGGCTATCTAGGCAAGACTAAAATCTTGCTTTCGATAACGAACGGAACCTAGCGCGCTGGCCGCGCACTACACAGTCGCTTGAGATACAGGTGGAATACAGTTAAACGACAATCTGAGAGGATCGGAACGATACACATTGCATAGATACAAACATATATAACAAGCACAAACATTGCAATAACTCTCAAATTGACATATACCTGCCCATCCTCTCAGATTGTCGTTTAACTGTATTCCACCTGTATCTCAAGCGACTGTGTAGTGCGCGGCCAGCGCGCTAGGTTCCGTTCGTTATCGAAAGCAAGATTTTAGTCTTGCCTAGATAGCCGAGTGGGGAGCGCGGTGGCCGCTCACTGCTAGGAGAATGGGTTCCAGAGGTCGTGAGTTCAAGCCTCGGTCGGGGCGGATGGTGGAGCTCCAACAAAAGTGAATTTCTCTGTGCTTTATATATATCTTTATCATTCACTATGGGCAGGTATATGTCAATTTGAGAGTTATTGCAATGTTTGTGCTTGTTATATATGTTTGTATCTATGCAATGTGTATCGTTCCGATCCTCTCAGATTGTCGTTTAACTGTATTCCACCTGTATCTCAAGCGACTGTGTAGTGCGCGGCCAGCGCGCTAGGTTCCGTTCGTTATCGAAAGCAAGATTTTAGTCTTGCCTAGATAGCCGAGTGGGGAGCGCGGTGGCCGCTCACTGCTAGGAGAATGGGTTCCAGAGGTCGTGAGTTCAAGCCTCGGTCGGGGCGGATGGTGGAGCTCCAACAAAAGTGAATTTCTCTGTGCTTTATATATATATATATATATATATATATATATATATATATATATATATATATTTCTGTAAAGAATAATATTTTAAAGAAATGAAAGATGACTACTAGGACACAAAACTTTTTTTATAAAATCAAGATTTGATCATATACATCCCTACAATTACTACTGACATTACCAATTAAATCAAATGTCTTTAATTTAACCATTTCAAATTCGCAGTTAAAATCGCAGGATAAGATGAACGTAGTTATAGCCTATATCTTAGATTATAGGTACCTGTAATGCAACTGAATATTTTAAAACAAATCTAATTACTTGCCAAAAGCAAAAAAAAAATAGAGATAAAAAATGAATATAAAATTAAATCTATAATATTTAGTGACCCTAAGTTTATTTTTTTTTACCACGTGAGAAAAGCACTAAAATGGCTAACGACACGAACAATAGAAATTGTCAAATTTTCGGGACAACCAGTCCCTTCTTCAGGACCAAAAAATAAATTACATGAGTACAAAACAAAGAAAACAAAATCTAAATCTACTACTAAACTACTTAAGAAACTATAAAAAAGAACAGCTACATTATAAACAATTGTTCACATTCTTAAAGAAGGTGTTGCTACTGTCGCCGATCGCTCTAGAGTAATCAATCGACTGCCAACTTCACGCCTGATTAAGTTAATTAGCTAATTAAAATTGGCGTCCGAGTTAACTAATGAAAATTTGAACCCCCGTTGTTAACTCGTACGGCATTTATGATATAGACTCGAATTTTGATTAAAAAGAGATAAAATTAAGTGAAAATATATAAAATTAAGAAAAATGATATACAAATAAAAGGTAGAAAAGAAACTAATAAATGAATGGAAGAGACGCAGTTGACAGATTTCATGAAATTACTATGTGGGTGTCAGGTGATGTGTGGCTATGAGACGTTCATTTTAGTGAAGTCCATTTGTTTGTTCATGCCATCAGGTCTGAATGATTTGAGTCTGTGCATCCAGAACTTTTCCTTGCTCTTCCTCTCCGCGTCTGTCCTATGAGGATTGTGGTCAATAACCAATACTGTCATGTCTTCCCATTTGTGGCCACTTGTATTAAAATGTTCTCCCACGGGCAGAAGGATCAACAACCACCGCTCTACCATAAAGACCAAAAAAGTCAAGGAGCCCGTGGGAGTTTTTAGCTCTCATCACTAACACCCTGGACAAAATGTATGAACAAGATGAGATTGGTGTTAATGTTTATGAAACGCTTCGCCCAACCAACTGTGGACCAGGTCAATTTTATCTGCTTCCAAAAATCCACAAGGAAGGAATGCCTGGGCGCCTTATAGTCAGTGCCATCGGCCACCCCACGGAGAACATATCTGAATTTATAGATTTACATCTCCGTCCACATGTAGAAGATTTGCCATCATACCTCAAGGACACTACAGATTACCTGAATAAAACACCTTCCTCTGGCCTGCCAGACCATACTCTTCTCGTTACAATGGACGTCACGTCCTTGTACACGAATATTCCTCACGATGAAGGTATCGAGGCCTGCAGGGAGGTATGGGACAGTAAACCAATTCAGACAGTAAACCAATTCAGCAGCCGTCAACGGAATCTCTACTCAAGCTCCTTGAACATGTTCTCAAGCTGAACAATTTCATGTTTAATGGCGACCATTACATACAAATAAGTGGTACAGCTATGGGCACCAAAATGGCCCCCTCTTACGCCAATATATTTATGGGAAGATTGGAACGCAACCTGCTTCTCAGAGCTCCTTTCAAACCTTTGAGCTGGTTGCGGTTCATTAATGATATTGAGATGAAATGGGTCGAAAACCGAGACTGCCTAAATGACTTCATCACCTTTGCCAACTCCTTCCACAATTCGATTAAATTCACAGTGGACATATCTAGTTCCAAAAATGTATTTTTGGATACTACATCCACCTTGGAAGATGGTGAAATAAAATTCAGTCTCCATACCAAACCCACTGATTCTCACCTCTACCTCAAGCCATCGAGTTGCCACTCTCCCCATACTTTTAGAGGAATTCCTAAAGGATTAACAACCCGAATCAGACGAATCTGTTCTTCTAATGAAATCTTTGAAGAACAGAGCAGAATATTAAAATCCCATCTGTGTAATCGAGGCTATAAAGCCCACACAGTTCAATCTGCAATTGACGAGATTACTACAAAAGACAGGAAAACCCTTTCACAATACAAAGAGAAAACAGACAAAAGCAGGGTTCCACTTGTCACTACATATCACCCCGCCCTTAAGAACCTCAACACCATCCTTAGAAATAATCTGCCCATTCTTTACACTAACGAAAGAATGGCTGATCTTTTCAAGGATCCACCAATGGCTGCATTTAAACGCCCGAGGAACTTAAAGGACATGTTAGTGAGGGCAAGATTAGACAACCCGTTGCCAAATGGTGGTTTTAAAACATGTTCCGATACCAGATGCCTGTTGTGCAAACACAGCACCAACGCGGACAGTTTTAAAAGCCCCATCACAGGTCGCACTTACAAGATATTTGGCAACACTTCTTGCCGCACAGACAACTGCATCTATCTCATCAGTTGCAAAGTCTGCTCTAAGCAATACGTCGGTGAAACAGGTGACCTCCGCAGAAGGATCAACAACCACCGCTCTACCATAAAGACCAAAAAAGTCAAGGAGCCCGTGGGAGAACATTTTAATACAAGTGGCCACAAATGGGAAGACATGACAGTATTGGTTGTTGACCACAATCCTCATAGGACAGACGCGGAGAGGAAGAGCAAGGAAAAGTTCTGGATGCACAGACTCAAATCATTCAGACCTGATGGCATGAACAAACAAATGGACTTCACTAAAATGAACGTCTCATAGCCACACATCACCTGACACCCACATAGTAATTTCATGAAATCTGTCAACTGCGTCTCTTCCATTCATTTATTAGTTTCTTTTCTACCTTTTATTTGTATATCATTTTTCTTAATTTTATTTATTTTCACTTAATTTTATCTCTTTTTAATCAAAATTCGAGTCTATATCATAAATGCCGTACGAGTTAACAACGGGGGTTCAAATTTTCATTAGTTAACTCGGACGCCAATTTTAATTAGCTAATTAACTTAATCAGGCGTGAAGTTGGCAGTCGATTGATTACTCTAGAGCGATCGGCGACAGTAGCAACACCTTCTTTAAGAATGTGAACAATTGTTTATAATGTAGCTGTTCTTTTTTATAGTTTCTTAAGTAGTTTAGTAGTAGATTTAGATTTTGTTTTCTTTGTTTTGTACTCATGTAATTTATTTTTTGGTCCTGAAGAAGGGACTGGTTGTCCCGAAAATTTGACAATTTCTATTGTTCGTGTCGTTAGCCATTTTTAGTGCTTTAGAGAGATATATATATATATATATATATATATATATATATATAGATATAGATATAGATATAGATATATATATATATATATATATATATATATATAAAGCACTGAAAATGGTTAACGACACGAACAATAGTAAACTTTTAATGTAAAAAGAGACCTGCGGCCTTTTAATAGTCAATCTTTTATAAGAGTATCAACACTGCTTGGATTTAAAAAAATATCAAATTAATCATAGATATGGAGTGTGTCGGGATTGTAATTCCCATTTAAAATTCTTAAATCCTTAACATGATAATATGTTTGTCCTGAGTAATCTGTCTGCATATAACTTCTTATGGTGTCACCATGCCTGCCAACGGAATTTCTAGGACATTTTCTTGATCTATGTTGAATGTCAAACGAAAAGGTTGCAAACCATCTGGTTATTGTTCATCTGGGTCTTTGAATTTGTGAAGCCACAATAGTGTTGATTCACGGCTAAACAAATTGTTTTAAATGATCAACAAAGACGCAAGTGCTAACATTTTTTTTGCGGGACCGATATATAACAGAACCCGATGTCATTGACTTTGGAGAATATCACAAAGGCTTAACTTAACTACCAAAAATACGCAGATTCTTGAGGTTGATAGTTCTTTATGCATTTTTTGCAAACCGTTCGATATCTTGATTTGGATTTGAAAGTAAATATCTATACGCTCGTAAGGAATTATTGACTGTGAAAAATGACGTAATATGCGTACAATGAATTAACAATAGTTTAAAAATTATATCCTAAACTTTTAACGAGATAATGTGCTGAGGAATTTTCATGATGCACAAACAGTGGGACAAATGGGCAGAGGCAGTTGGTCCCATATGAGGAGTGTGCAAGATTTTGTGACCTTATGTGTCATTATTTCACATTTCTGAAGAACGAAAATATCCTACCACAGAGAAGCGCGCTTACTTGCGAATGTGTTTTTTTAATATTTTGGGCCCGTTTCCGAGAATCAATAATAGCATTTTGTGATTACGGACTACTCCACAAAGTTAACAGAAATATTTTTACTCCGAGACATTGAAACTGAGACTAGCAAACGCCATATTTCTTGGATGAATCAAGTGTAATGGCTACCGACAGGAGATACGTTTGGACTTAGGTATACAGTTTGGAAGTCATCTATTTAAAGAATTGTGCGAGATGTTACAAATAAAAGGACGTTAAGTACCGCCTATCATTCGCAGTCAGTAGGGATGATTTTGAAAGATGTATATTTTAAGTTTGTTTCTGCACAACATAATAAGATAAGTTTGTTGGTGGAGTTGTGTTAACATGTAACAGCATTGTACATGATACGCCTGAAATCATACTCCGTACAGAGTGGTGTTTTGTTTTTTTTTTTTTGTTTTTTTTTTAAGAAAAAAAATTAATCCAGTTCACAGAAAATAAACTTTGGATATATATTTTGATATTGGATATATATTTTTTGATATTATTTTGATAACTTCGTGAACAAGTGAGCTAGGGGTCTTGCTCCCACACTATGGTGTATTCGATAAACTTACAGCCTTTGAGATGTCTAGTTGGTGCAATATATATTTAGTACTTTGAACTATCTAAGAGCCCGAGAGCATACTTACAGACTTTCTGAATGACTGAAGGATCAAGGGCCCTAAGCAAAGCTTGTTTTAGTTTCTGTTCGAATTCTTCCACCCTCTTTTTGCTGTATGATTCCATGGAACCCAGTAGAATGTAGAGTCCGTCAATCTCCAGACGCATTTCCGATGCTCCAAAAAAGTTCATCCATGGTATCGAAAGCTTAATGTAGTCTGTGATTAATAATTTGCAAATATTATTATGACATGTTGGCCATACATATCTTCAATCAATTTTTTTGTTCTGTTATCTTGAAAAGTTTTTTATGAGGGTGTGGATGGGTAGGGCAAATGGATGATAATACTTATGATTGTTTTTCTAAATTACTATCTAACGTGTATAACTTGAAAAAAAAATAAGGTATAAAAAACTTTACTCATCAGCAAAATGTTATCTGCGATTTTCCAAGGCCAGTTCATACACTTTACAAAGAAGTGTGTAAAATGAGGTAGGCTATGTGAACTAAATAACTCCGAAAGTCTATGTAACATATTTGCACAATGTTCACACAATCATCTACGTTACCTAGACGTCCAGCTTTAACTTCAAAAGCTTGTTCCTTTCCAAGCTGGAAGAAATGTTTAAAAAATATAGGTCACGTCAATATTTGATAGAAGGTATAAAGTTTTTTCAGAAATGATTTACGAAAGAAGATATAGACTTTTTTAATTTCATAAAACAAAAGGAGGAAACGTCCTTTAAAATAACCCACTTCAGAAGAAAAAGCCTCATCAATACTCTTTGGTTTCCAAAATTGGTCAATATGTTCAAAGAAAAATACCCAAATGATCAAGATTTTCTGTTAAACAGCAAATAATTTAATCATAACATTTAGAGAGTCACATAATGTACTATTTTGTTTCTATAGATAGACTGTCAATGACGTTTTCACATTGTGGGATATGATACTTAAAAAATAGATTTAAAGACAGGATATTTGATTCCCAATCAATAACACAATAAACAAATATTTCCTATTCATCCTATCCAACATCCATCGATTCATGAATTTATTTTTGTAAGCATTGCTTTAAGACAACATGTACAAAAATAGAATTGGTATATACCAGATTTAAGGACGCTGTTTACTCGGGGTTTAAGTTATCAAAATCGGTTCTTTATAAAGTTTCAATGTCATGAGTAAAATTTGTTCTAAACACAAAAGGCATAATTGAAATGAATTATTATTGACATAACATTAAAGTTTTACAACATCATGGAATTAGGCTCAAACAAACTTGGGCTTCTAGCAACACGAGGGAAATTCGAACTAATTTTTTTCCGATTTTGTTTTTCACTCAAATAATTTTTGGCAGTAATATGAATTACAAAGCAAAGATTTTGTTAGAACTTTACATATCTTCTGTTGGTTTTATCTCACTTTTTCATTTACAAAATTGTATGGCACCCACTTTAAAGATTGAAATTGCTTAAAAACGATAAAAGACACCATATCTCAAATGTTCGATAATTGACCCCATATAAGTGGAATTAGGCTTCGTAACTCCATAGTTTTATGCCTGCAGATTAAAATAATTAAAATGAATATTATTCGTTTAATACTACATATGTGTAAGTATTATCATCATATAATTAGTTTGTTCAACTGAATCAAAAATAGGGAAGGATTTGAAAACTAATAGAATAAATTTTAACTGGCATATTCATAAAAATTCTGAATAAAACTTAAAGGTTTGTATCAATTTAGTGTCTCTGCCTTTCATAAACTGTATTTAACTTTTAAAAGAGTTAATCCATTTGTATTATTTTCACAATCTAAAAAATCCAAATCACAGTATAAAGTTTTTAGGGATTTTTCTTAAATTAAAAAAAAAAATTCCATAGCCAGTTACTGCAAAGTAAGACACTGACCTCCTTTCTTAAAATAAAAAATAACACTACAATAAATGCCTATAACACACAATAGATGTTTTTTTATTACTATCAGTGGTTTTTTTTTTCATTCTGAGTAAACATATTCCTTAAAGTAGGTCCATACTCGTGTAAAACCGGAAGCCGGAGTTAACTGTTGTCGGTTTTGATTTTACACTGCGCGAAAGAAAGAGAACATAATTTCAGAAAAGACTGTCCAGAGAAAATTCCCGTTTAAATCTCGACCTATATTGAAAATCATAAAGCGAGTTCCCAATTTTGGACTCTTGTTAATGTGCATATATGTCCGTAAAAATAATAAGTTACAATGCGTTCAACACACACACACACACACACACACACACACACACACACACACACACACACACACACACACACACATTGTAGTGTAGTGTTCGTTTTCATAACACATCGCACGACATAAGGAACATTGCACGAAGGATTCAATTCTTAGGTATTCCTATATTATAGATGTTACGAGAAAGAGCTACAGGTCCTGTTCGATCAGGTCCAAGATGGGGCTACAGTCATAATATTTAAGCTCTTTTGTGACCAATGTCTTGTAAAACATGATTGAAGCAAAGTCATTTATCTAAATGTAGAGAAACAATACATAAATATCTGTTGGTTGTATTCTACATGTACGCATAATTAGGGGTTTAAGAGGCAGCAAAATCTTATATATTTCATTTATCTATAATTGACAATATTTTAACATATAATGAACAAAAATGCTTAAACTATGGTCCTTTAATGTCTAACCAAGGAGTATAAGGGTCGTTCCCGAAAGCGTTCTATTCCAGATATCAAAATAACGATCATCATTTGTTTAACAGATTCAGTACAATGTGTGTTAAAATCGTTAAAAGACATGTTATTCAATATTTGGATAAAAGAAATGTTTTGATCAGTTTTAAAATAAATTGTTCATTTTAATTTATTTTATCTTTACTGTACAAATTTTAAAAAAAACATTGTTACAGCTTCAAGAAACCATGAAGCCTAGTTATTTTTTTTTTATCACGAACAGAGTTAATAATTTAAAAGTCATTGTAAGACTGTCACAATTATCGAAATTTAAACTCTGACATTTTCTGTTCAACATTCAAATTAAAAATAAAACATGACCTGACACGTGTTTACATAACAATGAAAAAAAGTGCTCAGTATCCTGCTTAAAACTCGATCACTGATGCTTAATTTGTATTGACCATTAGAAATGCGGAATCGTTGTAAAAATTAAAAACGGAAAATAACAATTCCATGTCCAATCCTGGCTTCAAACACTTTAATAATTTCAATAAAAATAACTAAATAAATGCATTAAAAAGTATACTTATCAACAATCAATATTTTTTTCATGTTAGTGAAAAAGGTGAGTAAAATGTAAGAAACATACATTTGATATTAATGATTTTAGGTTTTTCATTAAATGAAGGGCTAAAAGGTCTCATAAGATTTTATTCATACCTCTGTTCTTGGGCTTACAATTTGTTGCAATAGTAATCTCAGAGCATGATATATCGTTTCATTCTCAATCACCATTGTTGCAACCACTATTGAAATAAAACCACTATTAAAATAAATTGTTTTTCAATAGCGACGGTTGAGAATGTATTTTATTAGAAGAATCACTTTGCAACCACTATTGAAATACAACTATTATTAAAGTATTTTTTTCAATAGTAGTACTTTACAGACACTATTGAAGTACAAATACTTTTTTTTTTCAATCGTTGATGGAAATTAATTTCTTTATAAGTATTACTTTTTAATTACCATTTTAACACATTTGAAAAGAAAGAAGTTGTTTATCATTTTTACAAACTATTTTTAAATGCAAGAAACTTTATCTAACGTACAATTTCAAATAAACAATTTTGGTATTATTGACTTGCGTATTTTACGGTAATAATAACCGATATAGATATCAAATATAAAATTAATGTAATAATGTTACAATTTTCACTGATGTACATATATAAACAACCAATTCTCTCAGTTTAACATGCATATAGAATTGTTTTATCTAACGAACAATTTCAAAAATACACATGTCACGATACCGTTTGGCTGTTTACGCTGCCCAGGTCCCGGTTTCAATATCTTCGTGGAATCAACCCTCAGACCACGGTAATTCCCGACATACTCAGTGCCCCGCATACGCACAGGATGAATGACCATCTTTAAGTTCTCCTTAAAGATAGCTTAAAGATGCTTAAAGGTAGCTTAAAGACGATCTTTAAGCCACCTTTAAGCTACCTTTAAGCTATATGTGTTGCTTAAAGATGGCTTAAAAAAGCGTAAAGATGGCTTAAAGGCAGCTTAAAGACTATCTTTAAGCCACCTTTAAGCCACCTTTAAGGACAACTTATAGGTCCTTAATGTCCAAACTTCTTTAAGCCACCTTTAAGCCACCTTTAAGCTACCTTTAAGCCACCTTTAAGCCATAAAAAAATTTTAATTCAATATTGTGCTTAATTTCCAACAAAATGTATTAACTTTATGAAAGAAAAGGTATTAAAACGGTTTTTGTTCTAGAAAGAAAAATGAAAAAAAAAACACAAAAAAAAACCGGCCACGGCGAGAATTGAACCCAGGACCCTTAGTTTTCTAGCATCACCACACTTCCTCTGCGCCACGGCAACTTACATATATATGAGCGTTTTTATATCCTATATATCAGTGGATATTGAATCACTGTATTGAATGTGTTAACTTGAAAAGATTTTGACAAACCATTCAGTTTGTAACAATCAATTATATCTAATTTATAAATTACATGCATGCGTGTATTTAGAATGAAATACGGAACTTGGTCTTCAGTGAACAAAAATATATTATACCTAAATGGAAACCGTTAGGTTCACTATAGTAGGCTTTCTTAGTTAATAAATTTAAACCGAGTAGATATAGTTCATCTAATTTATAGCTAAAAAAATGTAAGAAAGAAAATGAAATCATTTCTTTTATTAAATGCATTGATACTATTAGGGTATTTGTTCAATTTCCCGCAATTTCCCGGTTTTCATGATCGCGGCGCTGATCCAATATGTTTAAATATTTACATGTAATTGTATGTACATGATTTTTAAACTATCAATTCTATAACAAACAAAATTACCAATTACCGGTGACGTATTTACTGCATGTGGCAATTGCAAATTGACTTGTACATACAATTGTATGATGTGCCAGGCCGGGTATATTTGACATATTTACCCTTATACATATATTTAAATAATCAACCCCTATCTATGATCACCGGTACATTAATTAATTAGCCTCAAGATTTTACTCTTACATACATGTATCGTTAATTTGTAGACGTAACATCTTTGAAACCCAGAGCTAGGAAATGATACTTTGAAAATGAATTACAAATGTAAATTAACTTTTATTTACTAGACTTATTGTATCCTCGTACATACTAAGATTCAACGCCTTTAGAAACCCTGACGTGCACCTGGGCACACGACACACCTGTTGTGTATATCTTGTATATTCTGTGTTAGTTCCAGGGGTTTTCTTAAGTTGGACAAACAATAGACTTTAATTAGATATACACAAACATGCACCTGGGCACACGACACAACTGTTGCGTATATCTTGTATATTCTGTGTTAGTTCCAGGGGTTTTCTTAAGTTGGACAAACAATAGACTCTAATTAGATATACACAAACGAACAAAACTATGTCTAGACAAACAAAGCAGTAATATCCTGCCCGATATAACAAAGGCAGTTGAGAGTCTTTTCATGTTTAACATGTATCTAGCAGATCTAGAGTTAGAAATAATGAAAATTGAAAAAAAAATACAAACCTTAAACCGATTATCAAATTAAATCATGCATTTTTGGTTCATTATCTTTATTTTGTTTAATAACCGGAGGAACAGAGAGAGAGAGAGAGAGAGAGAGAGAGAGAGAGAGAGAGATTTTTTTCACCGATTAATTTATAATAGGAAACAAACATACTTTAATTAGTTTTATGCACATATTAAGATACAGAGACTGCGCTCATCCCTACAATAATTTTGAAACCCCCAAAAAATTATAAAGAATTTTATAACGGCAATCTGTGTCCATTGGAGCGGTGCTGATGATAGCGATCTGTGTTTAATGGAGCGACGATTAAAACCGCCTGGAACACCCCCCCCCCCTTCCTTGGAAATTATATTATCACTCGGATGACCCCCTCCCATCTCTATAAAAGAGCTTTTGCATTTAATATATGTTTTTATTGTTCAGCTTGATCAATATTGACTTAAAGGCCACTTAAAGACAGTGTAAAGGCAGTGTAAAGGCAGTGTAAAGAGAGCGTAAATGCCACATAAAGATGCTTAAAGGTGGCTTAAAGGTGGCTTAAAGAAGTTTGGACATTAAGGACCTATAAGCACTTGCTTAAAGGTGACTTAAAGGCGGCTTAAAGGTTGTATAGCCTTTAAGCTCCTTTAAGTCACCTTTAAGCCACCTTTAAGGACTTGCTTAAAGATGGTTTTTCGCCCTGTGACGTAATGTACAGTGTTGCCCCGACCATTGTACCCAATGTCACAACGTCTTTGGACATCCGGTCCTCAAATCACCATGCTTTAAACGTCATGTCAACTCGCTCACACGCTATGCCTCGGGAAGTCTCTCCCGATCGTCGACAAAACTATATCGCCACATAGAGTTTCACTAGTGGGGAAACACCGGGGGAAAAAACATCTTCAACAAATTTGACAAAATGTAATAAAAAAAACGACACCAAAAGCCTGTCTTACAAAGTACAAAACGCTAAAGCAAATTACAACTAGTACACATAGGCACAGCTTCAATAAACAACACCGGTTCTCACAGCAAAATTGAAACCACGTAAACTAACATATAACATGACATTATTACTTAAACTTGAAATAAAGTATACCATTCAAACACGCTGACAAATAGAAATACAACAGTAGTTTAATGTTAACTTTTAGCAGAATATTATTTCCAGATATTATTTATACCCTGACTGGAGATTCAGTTACCACGAACTTAAAAACTACTCTTCCATGGACCTGTCAGACTGAACCACACCTGGTACCGTGAAAACGTGGGCTGCCCGAAACAAACTCTACACCCCTTATATAGCAACACTGGTTTAAGTGTCCAGAGCAATGGGGCTCCTTGAAGAACAAATCCAATATTGATTGTGACAACACAATTATGGTATAAAAGACTTGCATATTTTACGGTAATAATAATCGAGACTATGAAATGTACTTATGTTACTATTTTACTGTTGTGTAGAAATAACCAATTCTCGCAGATTAACATATAGAATTGTTTTCATATTTTTTCTTTACCTTTCTCTTTCGATAGATATGTCAAGTTCTATGAAAATTATTATTTTTACAAGAGTAAATACCTTTTAAATTGCCAGACCTTTAAAAAAAAAAAGAAGAAAAAAAAAAGCTGTATAATAAAAACTCATTAATAGAACATGTTGTTATAATTTAGATATCACTATCGAGATAAATTATTTTAATAGTGGTTGGAGATGTACTTTTTTTACGACTACTTTTGAAATATATTATTTCAATAGTGGTTGGTGATGAATTTTATAACGACAACTTTGAAATAAATTACTTAACTAGTGGTTGATTATAAAGTTTATTACTGAGAAATAATTTGCAACCACTATACAAACACTATTAAATATTTTGAAATGCATTTCATTAAAATTATTTCTATTGAAATATTATGATAGGGATTTCGATCACTAATAGCTTTCTCTCTGTTAAAATCCCGAAAATTACCGATGGTTGAAACATCGGTAACCTTCTGAAGATGTAAGAGTTATCGTTCTTGTAAACCGGAAGTCGTAGAGTAACTGTTCTTGATGTAAACACATGGCTGCTCCGATAGAGAAGACGATGGATAAAAAAGGCCGGTTTGACGCAAATAAAAAAAAGAGTTGTATTTGTCCCACGTTATATGAGAAATGAACATTCTTATACTTCTGCGAACGTATCAAGAACGGATCAGCCGGAACATGCCGAAAGAGACGACATTTGGAAGGAAGGTAGACGAATTGTTGAGTTTGGTGTTCTACTTTCAAATCTAAGACACTGTGAGGCCTGTCGCCTCTAACCGGTAGCTTTGACCTACAACAGCGTTTTAGGAGAACTCCAGAAAGGTATCGGTGGTTATTTATACGTTAAATGCAGCAAAAATGACTGTAACTACGTCAACAGAGTACCCTATGGTAGCACCCACTGTATTAAAAAAAAATAGGCATGCCCTGATTTGCTGTCAATTGAAAACTTGGAACAGGTAAATGATATTTACAAACACATACATACAAATGCATAAACATTTTTATCTTTTTTAGATTGTTCTGTATCCTGTTACCATGTTACTATAATTTTATGGTTAATCTGCTGTTAGAAGATGAACATAATTGACTTCCTACACACTAATTTCAAAACACATTGTTAAATACATTGTATAATTTTTCCAGCTATTGTTGACAGTTAAAGCTGAACACCGCTCGTAAATAGGCACTGTCCGCCATATTTCTCTTTAATCACTGCTGTCTCTACAACCCTTATATAAGGGACAGACCTCTAAACAGTTCACTTCGCTGTAGAGGTCTCACCTGTGTGGACGTACATGTTGCCTCGCCGTGTTACTCGGTCGCGATGAAATTATCAAATTTTACGCACCTTTTTGAAGCCAGGAGAATACTAACATCAAATAAATTGGTCAATGCATTATTTACGAACAGAAAATGAACATAAGATAAGAAAAAATGTATAAAATCTAAAGACCACGAAAGGAATACTACATGTCGGCCACGAGGTTCAGGTGTGCAATCGGGTGTAACGAAATCGAAGGGTTTATATACCAGGTATCTGTGTGACGGTGCCTATTTACGAGCGGTGTTCAGCTTTAAGGTGGTCAAGATAGAGTACTAATTAATGTTTTAGCTGCACTAAATTGCAGCCTATTAGTCAGAAACACTTGAAGATGATTTAGAGAAGAGCAGGGAACTTTGTTGAATCAATAGCCAAGTCATCTATGTCCAAGGCAGCAAAAGATTCTTTTGAATTTGAGATGGAGTAAGAAATACTCTTTGTTATTTTGAAAAATCATATAACATTGTGTGATTTGCAATGTTTTATAAAATTTATAGTTGGAGTCATATTTTAAACCTGATTATTTTGTACATTTTTTTTTATTAGAGATGTGGGTAATGAGAAGTCAAAGAAAGCACAAGAAGGAATGGGAGAGGAAATCGAGGGCTTAGGTGTCAGTCTTTTTCATGATGCATCTCCAAGTGTAAAGTTTGACATTAATTTGTGACAATGTAACAAGTTCTTGTACAGTTATTGAGTTTCTGTCATTGTTTAGAAAATATCTTATTTTAAAAAATGAAGCATGTACATGATTGTTTAGAAGTCCGAAGTGGTTGTTAATTCAAGTGCTTGAAGTCTGGGAACCGGATTAAAAAAAATATGAAAAATTAAAATAATGTTTTTATTTCTGGAAGCTAGTGTGCTGAGAATTTGCTGCATTACAGTCACCTGAATTTTTAAAGGATGGAACTTGCATACCCAGTTCATCAAGGTAGAATTCTAAAAAAACAACTTTTAGTTTTAAACAGTATGGTCCTATAAAATTTGGTGTGATTTATTTTTCTTAAAAGCCTATCTATACTACTATATTAAAATAATAGACTCGAATTTTTGGAAATCGGAAGAATACTATCTTTTGTTTTTTTATATTCTAAACGTCATTGGTACTTGAAGATTACCAATTTGTTTTTATTTTTTCTCAGATAAGCTTCGCTAATTAATAATCAACGAAAATTCCTTAAAAAATCCCGGAATCATCTGGATTTTTTGGATTTTACAATCTTGCGCTTGCGCAATACATTTACGCTAACGGGATCTTTAGTTTATGTTTCCACAATATCATATTTGCATGAATAAACTCAGAAAAGATAATACAAATACGGATAAATTTTCATTGGAAATGTGCTTTATATTTTGTTCATATATATTAATGATTTCTTATGAGAGAAATATAAAATAACAAATATACATTTCAACTAAGTGCTAACTTTTTTCTTCGTGATGACAAAAAATATTCGATTAGATGTAAACAAAAATTCTATTTCTAAGGAGAGTGATATAGAATATGTTTTATCGTAAAAATGAATAATGTCCTACAGACCCAGTTTTACGATATAATGCGTTCCGTGTATTGTCTCTGTAGGAAAGAAAATACGTGTACGTTGTTGAAAAAGTATTCAATTCTTCCATTATATGGATCAAAATTTTTAAATAAAAGGTATTTACAGTCTCAATAAGGTTTATTATGATGAATTTGACTGTTATTTTCATGGCAACTTCATTGATTCTCTCCATAATCGTTCCGGAGTGAATCTGCAATTTTCTGCTACATTACGGGGTATATGGAAGGCATTCTAACTGTGGTGATGGCCTTTCCCGAGACACAGTTAGATTATTCAAACTAAGGAAAGTGTAGTGAATTTAATAGCATTATTGTAGGCTTATAGCCTTGGTACGAAAATGTCAATAATACGGTGTGTCGATGTATCTATTTCGTAAATGTCCGATATGCAATGTCAACCCGTGCACGCACGGGTCAAAGTCTAGTTAGTATTAAAAAACCTGAATAACACTATTCTTTAGTACAGTGAAGGACATATTTAAAGGTAGAGCTTAGTTAAAGAAAAGACCTCCCTGTAAGCCTTCACAACAGCAGTCTCTGAAGTGCAAGAAAAAACTAGTATCTAAATTCCCAACCAAGACTATGTCATGTCAACTATGTCAACTGTCTATGACCAAGTCATGTCGTGGGCAGTAGATACAGCATGGCAAAAAACGTGGTTTTGATAGCCTCACCTGTAAGTTTAGTATTTAAAAAAATGTTCTGTCATTAACAACTTAAATCTTGAAAGATATAAAATGATCAAATCAAACACACATATTTGCACGTGAATGTTTTATTTTACAAAACCATGAATAATCTCATTTATAAATTTCTACATTTGTAATACTATTTTTATGGTGTTTAAAAACACATGATTTATTGGTCAATAATTATTATGATACTTTTCTTTTTTGCAGCACATACTTTTTTTGAGTAAAGCCAAGTTCGGGAAAAATGTTGTAAAAACAGTTGTATTTCACAGAACTTGTGGCACCTGTAAGTGGTGGCAGAGAAACCGTCCAGGTCAAGAAATCAGAAAACACAGATGTGTTCACAATCACACTGGAAGTGCCCGCCTCATGGAAAGTGTAAGTGGTATGCAGGGTAAAAAGAACTTATAGATTCAGGTACACCTGTGGACATTCGTGAAGGAGATGGAGGCAACATAATGATTTCTAGAATCAAAGTGAAATTTAAAAAACTATATAAAAAAAAACGATTGGACAAAAATCATGCGATTAAGAACATTGGAAAAAGACTCTACGCACTTTATGGAACAAAGGATGTGAAACTAAGTAAAACAGTTATTGTGCATCTGCAGAAATGCATTGCAAAAAATCAAACTAAACACGACTTGGAAGAGAATCTGAAAGCTATATTGCCTCATCATTTTGGGGATCATTCTTGCTACGCTGCTCGCTTTTGTGGATTTAAACGAAATCTTTCTGAAAAGTCCATCCACAAAAGTCTTCCTTATAAAACAGCTTTGAAAAACGACCAACTTCGTCAGCATCTGCAGACAAGTAACAGCACGAGTAGCCCAGTATGTGGACCTCGGCTCTAGTCAGCAATGTGACCATGCAAATAAAGAAGTTACCATGAGAATACCCAATTCTCTACACTATGGCAACTCTATCGCTTGACTTTAGTGTATATGCGACAGCAGCCTTCATAAATGAAGGGAGAGGGTACATTTCAAAGGTATAATTGCATATTTTGTTTGTTTTATTGTTCAATTTTTGTGTAATTAACTTTTATTGTTTGTGTTTCTGTTGAATTTTTTACAATGTTGGTTGGTTTAAATTTATAATTTTGCTGTTATTTATGAATCTTTTTTAGCATCATGTTGGTTTCAGTATCTAGCATCAGGTGACTTCTGTCATCTCGACCACATTCATTGTAAACTGTATGTGTTAATTCCAGTGCATGTATTAATGATAAATTGTGGGGGCTTGGTATTACTTGGTACTTTATTTACACTTTTCAACCTTTCAACTTTCTTAAAGATTTTGTTTAAAATTCAGCAAGGTAAAATATTTTTTTCATTTAACTGCTATAAAAAATAATGTTGATATTGTAATTTTTTTAAAAGGTAGTGAAAAAGCTAGGTTGTCACCTGGGAAGTTTACCAAGAAGTATGCAGCAAAACAGTTAACGCGGCGTCTGCAGGCAGAGGAGAGATCCAAGCTACTCTCATCAAAGATAAGAAGAATCCAGTTGAAGTAGGAAAGAAATGTTACGCAGTATGCATTTCAGGCACCTGAGGGTTACACATATTAGTCAGGTATATTTTACCTTAAATTGTACATTGGTTTTATAAAACCAGAAGTGTTTCCATTCTTATCACATTAAAACATTTTTCTAGAGATAGGATTAGAAGATGAGGTTGACATAGTACAAATACCGGATCCTGTTCCTCGTTGTGTTTCAAACCTATCACATTATCTAGTGGATCTCCCTCCCTTGTGGTATTTGATTTTGAGACCACTGATCTGAGTAAGTTTATATAAACCAGACGAGAATGAAAAATTCCTTCTTCTTTTTTAAATATAGACAATAAATACAAAACATAAATAAAAGTGTGTAGAACTTATTAAAATGTTTTCATTCAATTCAGTACGAGGAAGACAGATGTCACATATCACTCAACTTGCAGCAGTTGAATTGGAAACAGGATCTCTTTATAATCCATATATTCTTCCAAAAGTGCCCATTTCAGATGAAGCAACGAACACGACTGGCATTGTAGTGAATTCCGACTTAGAAAAAATGACTGTCCACGGTAAGAAGGTTGATGCAGTAAGCGTTATATCTGGACTAACGGAGTTTGTGGAATGGATGAAGATTTTTTCAAATGTTATATTGGTAGCACATAATGGTAGGAAATTTGATTTTCCTGTACTTATGAGTACGTTACACTGTTTAAATATGACAGGTAGACTGCTTCCTGTTGTTTTGGGGTTTATTGACTCCCTGAGTGTGTTCAAGAGAGCGTTTTATGGACAGCAGAATTACAAGCAAGAGACACTAGTAAAAGCGGTACTAAACACCAGCTATGCTGCCCATGATGCTAAAGAAAATGTTAAGACCATAGGTTTGTTGATGCAGCAGACCACGTTTTCAGGCCTGAGGTCTTACAGTTAAGTTTTCCACCAATTTCCGTTCACCAAAGCCTTTTTTTTTGGCACCGAGAAATCAAATAATATATTACGTTATTGCATGTTTTTTATTGCTAGAGGTGTTGTGAAGCACAATACAGCAAAAAATATTGCAGTTTCAGGCTTAAACTTGTCCCACCTGCACCAGTCTAGACGGACTCCCAAAACGGAGTCAACGGAAGTGAATTTCTGCAAGCATTTTGGACTCCGTTTTGGGAGTCTACGCATGCGCACTGGTACAAAATATGGCGATTTTTCGATGAAAACATGGGGTCAACAGGATATCGTCTTGCAAAGTGCTGCATGTGTTGGCAGACTTCTAACATGTTTTAAAAGACCCAGGATATAATTTACTATCGATCGTATTTGCACGAAATAGGGGTTTATTTGCACTTAAGAAAGTTATTTCTCTTCGAAGTTGGACGTTTGGACGATGCTTAAAAAGTGATATTTTTGTGTTTTCATGGAATTTAATCGTTAATAGAAGGTAAATTGCATTAAATTTTACTTCTTTCGTATTGTGTTACAATTACAAATCACCAAACATACAAATTGATAAGTGCGTAAACGAAAAAAGCTTCGAATACTAACAAAAACTGGTTGCTCTAGCGATGATTAAAAAACATCTTTTTGGTATCTAAAAAATAAGATTGGTTGTTTGAAAGCCCAGAAAATAAAACAAATTGTCACTCTAGATTCAATAACTCTTTAAATTGAACTGATAATCATCATCAAAACAATTATAATCACTCGCAGCATTTGCGATGTTAGAAAACCATGTAAAATACATATTCAAGATAATTGGATAATTTAGCATGAAAAAGATTAAAATGAGACAATACTTTTAACAAACAATGATAAATAAACATATCCAAGCGTTAAATTTATTTCAAAACAGTTTTAGTTGTACGTGATCGAAGTTTTGGGTGAATTTTTCATTTTAAAAATTAATCTTACGTTATACAAGTAAACGGTTATGAACATATGACATTAACATGACACATAAACGTTCAGAAATGTTTTTGAATGTTTAGAATTAATTTTTGTCGTGTTTTTGGCCAATTTTAGAGATTTATTTAGAACTAAGGGGCATAACTCGCACGTTGTTTACATTAAAAACGCCATTTTACCGCAATGCATGATGGAGCCAAAGACTCCGTTTTGGGAGTCCCGTCTAGACTGTTCACAAGATATTTCAGAGATGGTGAAGATGGACTTAGAGCTACATTTGCTCAGAAAAACTCTGAAGGTCAGGCACAGGTTTTCTCTACAAAGCGGGTTCTTGACTCTGTTATTCCAAAACTTGTAGAGTATATTTTTTAAAAAAGGATGAAAACTGACATTATGAGAAATTGCAGATGATCCTTTTGCACTATTTTGGTAACTATATGCATTACTTTAGTTATGTACAGTAATTTTCACTATTTTAAGGTCAAGATTTAAAATATATATATATATATATATATATATATATAACTACGGTTCCCGGCTTAGCGCCGGAGTATGTAAAATCACTGTCTTGCAGGCTGTCGGTTAGAAAGGAACTTTTGCAAATATTTTCTATGATTTTTACGCGCTAATATGTTAGAGTGGACTAATCTAAGGGTGTTCTTAAGATTTCAAAAGGTTTTGAGAGCTGATAAAAAAGATATATGAATTTTAATTTTCACCATCCTCTAAGGAATATGAAGTAGTTTCAAAAATTTTTACTTTAGATGCCTGCAACTTTTTTTCACATTTGACCAACGTTAGCGGCCGTTAAGGGGGAAAACTGTAGCAGTCTTATTTACATCTACTCTGTTATAATGTAAATAATAAGTAAACATAAGTTAAGAAAACTCAAACATATGTATGCTTTAGTGTTTGAATAACAGATTAATGATTTAAAAAGATGGAATATTACATTGATATCATTGGAAAAGTTTCTCATACAGGGTATCGTCTTGTTTACTATATGACTGTTATATAGCTTGTTGTCGATCGTTTTTTAATTATTCATTTTTTTGCACATAAGGATAGCGCAAATGTGCAAATTGTTGTCGTTTCAAAGAAATCGTTGTCTCTTATATTTACTTCAAGTAACAAAACATGCCTTAAGTTTGATTTAAATAAACACAAAACGCCGTAAACAATGTATCGCGCAGTTAGTTTGAAAGAGTTATCCTTCGTTTTAACCCACATTATATATAAATCAAAGTACTGAGAGCATTGCCAGTCTTGCGAGTCATAATTTGATTATTTAAAAAGCTTAACTTCTTACCTTGTACATGTAATTGTGTCCTCCGGCAACAATGTATGTATGTAAAAATAAATATTTTTAATATATGTTACGCCCACAGTGATCTGATAGTTTTATTGTTTTTAATCAACAAATTTAATTTAAAAAGAGTTCATTAATAATATACTCGTTCATATTATTTCTATGATTTTCCTATTAATTTGAGGATCGACTTTTGTCAAAAAAATATAATAAGTTGTAGTAGTAAAAGAAGTTGTAGTAGTAGTAGCAGTAAAAGTATTAATTATCAAATAAAAGGTAAATCTTTTTAAATCAAGGTATTATTGTTTCAACATTTGTTATATAGTTATCATTAACATCGTTTTAATAACATTTTTTCATATATTATAATTGCATTAAATCATCAAATGAGCATTAAGTGTTTTATCCGCTCATTAGATTTGAGTTATATCACGAAGACGAGGTCAGAAAATAGTTCAATTTGTAAAATAGGAACACAGAATTACTGTTCATATAAAAAAAAATGGCAGGAGTTAACAGTAATTTATGGATGTAATGGGCTGAAACAGATGAAACCGTTTCTATATGAAGACATTGATTATAAAAATACATGTAATAAAAACATTTTACTAATAGACTTATGTAAGCACTTTAATCAATAAGAACTATTTCTTTTCAATAGATTCATTCGTCTATATAAGACTGCACATTTTAATAGCAAAAAATTCAGCACTTACCTTGATAACAAAATACATTGATGTCAAAAATTAAATATTAACTAAAGATTAAAATGCTATAAAATGAAAGCTATGAGAATGAAATATTCGTCTACAAAAAACCCATTTAATTCATTCATCTATATACATTTAATCTGACCGGCTTTTCTATGGCAGGTAAAAATAATAACATAAAGAACATTAAGAACCAGGAAGCTGCATTCGTATCGAGAAAATAACTTTTTTTTGCATTTCTATAAGTAAACATATTTTTTTTAATCATCAAAGAAGATTTTCGATATAATTAATTCCTTTTTTTTTGGAGGGGGGGGGGGGGGGGGGGTAGATTTCATAGATATAAAATTTATCAGTATGTTTATAAGCAATTGTAATTTCAAATGTAATTTGGAAGAATACATATAGAACTTTAGATTAAGAGTGAATTGAAATACAAATAAATGTACATTGATAAAACTGTTATCAAACAGTATTTTTTTTTTAGACAGAAAGCATTTAAAAATAATGTATATGTCATTATCTCTAAATGAAATTTAAAGCTCGGGACATTAAAAAACATCTTGCTGCTTTGTAAGTAGTCACGCCTTAAATAGAAAATATCTTTTACGAGTATTATGACGCGAGGCAAACACGTCAACACAGTTTTATTTCTAGGGTATTTGATCCTGGCGAAAACTATGAATTTCCCAGAATTGATAAATACCAAATTTATATTTTATATATTTTATAGTTTTAATAACAACGAAGGACCAAAAACCTCATATACAGTTTATTTACAATAAAAAAATAACAAACTGTCAACCATCTAAAAAATCCTTAAAACGAAATACAATTTCAAAGCAGAGCGCCACGGAGGTAGTATCAGGTGCCTAGGAAGAGTGAACATCCTGTGCTGACCGGTCACACCCGCCGTGTGTTCTTTGTCTTAATCGGGAGAATAACGGAAAAGTCCGTAGACAACATGGTGAATAATTATGTTCAAGCAATTAGTACGAAAAACGTCAGTCAGCATGCGACCCAGATACTCGATATATTGAGTCGGCATGCTATAAATCTAAAAATAATAATTTGATATTCTTCATCTAATAAACAAAAATACACAATAAATAGATTATTAATCAATGAAACACCTCGGAAAATGTTGTGGTGATGTTTGGTGATTTACTTGGCAACCCAATCACACAGACTCCACATTGGTAAATATTTAAGTGGACTCGGTAATTAACCAAGTAACCAAACTACCAAAATATTTTACCTTGGTTAATATTTAGGTGCAAACCGGTTAATTTTATATAACAGGGGAAAGATAGCCATTTAATTAAAGGCTATCACTATATTATTTATCAAACAGTCCTTGGTGTGGAATAATTTTACCAAGAACGTCGGTAATATAAATAGTGCCACTCGGTAAATCCAAATAAATAAATAATGTAAAACTTAATTACAAATCTATCTAGTGCCCGTCTAGATTGAGCCTCCGACATCTTCAACACTAGACTACACCGTTTTAGGCAATTTACATCTATTTATACGGACTACTCTACCCCTGCAAAGGCATTTACAGATTAATAAAGTTGCTGGTGAAGTATGTTCCCCTCCCAGACAGCACCCCACAGTTAATCTCGAGAAGTTTAAGGGAGGTTACAAATTAAAAAAAACAACATATCAATCAGTTCATAAATAAATATTGTAGCAATTCACTATTATCATGAACCATGTAAAATTATACAATTAAATGGTTAACAATACATTTAAGGAAGGGGTCTTCTCGTTGTCAAACATACTTCTTATAATAAGAAATTCATGAAATTTTGACACAGTTAAACTAATCATATTACCAAATAACTTATCAGTTTAATCAAATTTAACCTTTTTTGTTTTCACAAAAAGGTCAGGTCAAGGTCACTACCTTTTTCCTCAACGTAAAGGATGATAAAAATAAGTGTTGCTCTTTGAAGTTCTGTAGACATTTGTTTAAGATTTGAAGATTCTATTCTTCAATGAAATGATAGAATATCAGAATGTCTATCAGCTTATACTACTAAATTGGAATAAATATTTAAACTAAAATTGATATTGGTTAGCCCGTATATCCTCTAATTTTCTTAAAATTTGATTATTTTTTTATGCTTCCAATAATAAAATATTTCTAATTTTATGTATAATGAAGACTTTATATAAATAAATAAATTGACAGAAAAGCTAATATATTGACCCTTTAATAAGAGAGAAAACTGATTTTAGTGATTTTTTCACAAAAATCAATGTATAGAACGGGAGCGTTAAAAGGTTTAGAAAAATGTAATTTGATAGGCAGATCATATTTCAAAAACATATTCTGAAACCCAAGTATCATATCATCAGTTCACATTAGTAAAAAAAAATTCAACATTAAGGGTGTTGTTTACTCAGGGTTTGAGTTCTCGAATTCGGATTGTTATAAAGCTCAATGTCATGAGTAAAATTTGTTCTAAACACAAAAAGTATCTGTGAAATGAATTATTATTGACATAACATTTGATATTTCTACTATATTATGAAATTATGCCAAAACGAAAATAGACTTTTAGTCAAACAGAGGAAATTCGGACTAAATTTTGCAGATTTTGTTTTCTGCTAAAACACTTTTGGAAGTACTCTAATATTAAAGTTAAGATTATATATTTTAGTCTATATAATTTTGCATATTTTCTGGTAGTTTTTCCTCATTTATTCATTATAATAACCGTATGGCATAAATTCAAAAATATTGAAATATGCTTAAAAACGAGAAAAGACACCATATCTCAAAATGTTGATCATTGACCTCATATAAATTATATGCCAACAGAATAAGATCAATATAAGTAGTTTAATACTATAAATGTTTTTGTATTATCATCATTCAACTTTTTGTAAAATTGGACCAAAAATGGGTAGGAATTTGAAAAGTGATAGAGGAAATTCGGACTGGAATATTTATAAAAATTGTGAAGGAAAACCTAATTCTTTGTATGTATTTAGTGTTATTGCCATTCATGAATTGTATTTCATTTTCAAAAGTGTTGAGCAATTTGTATTATTTTCACAATTAAGAAAATCTTAATCATAGTGTAAAATTTTAAGTGATTTTCCTTTAATTTTCCAAAAATATACAATGGACATTAACTCAAAAAGTAGGTCATTGACCTACTTTTTTGAAAAAATGAAAAATAACACTACAATAATAGGTCTATAACACACAATAGTTGGTTTTTCATTATCATCAGTGGAATTTTTTTTCATTCTGAGTAAACGTCATCCTTAATGTTATTGTTTTAAAATGCTAAAATAGACTCATTAATCTGCAGCCATTCTGAATTGCAAAACATGTGATATTTTCCTACGCCAATATTATGCCAAAAAATATAGTCCTTGTTAGATTCTAAACATTGATTACTTTTTCTATGCCAAGTTGTATCATAATAAAAAAGAAAGTAAAATATACTATTTTAATATACTTTCATCTTGATTTAATGAACAATTAATCAAATTTACGTTTGACAAGTCGAAAACCAGAAAAGATCCTTTCCTTAAAAATATTATTAAGAATTGCATACCTTTTGTAACGTTGCAGCGTTAAACCATTTAAACACATTTTCTTACGATTTATTTTTTTGCAAACGGGATTTGAAGTGTAAAATTTGATTACGCGATTTGAATTCGTCAAGGCAAAGTATTTTGTGGATGCACTCTGTCCTGTTTGACAATCTTTAGCTAAACGTATGACTCTTTGTCAGATTGGTCTTGTGAATGCCCAAAACTATTGGTTTACGAGTTAATTATTTTGTTTGGAGATACATAATATAAAGGATCAACTTTAGGCCCCTTTAAACTGATAATCGCAAGATGACATTCTGTGGACATACCTTTTTTCAAATAATAATCACTGACGAACAAGCTTAAACTGTTTGCCATTGCACTAACATTTGAATTAAAAAGCAAGCATATTGATGTCGAAATAAAAAACCAAATAAGGGAGTTTTGACAATATATTCTCATCCATTTCCTACCTTTGCTATTTTAGATTATATAAGTGACGTGCATTTAATTCTCTCTGGAATTGTTCATTCAAGTGTATCATTTACACTTTATTGTGTATAAAGTTTGTATGCTTGGACACTTTTATACCGAAATACCGAAATGAATGTTCCTATTTCAGATGAATAAACACATATGACACTTTACTATAACAAATTATTAAACACGTTTTACATAAGCCTTTTCCTACAGTCAGCTAACATTTTGTTTCAATTAACTTCAATCGTGTTGCATCAAAGTTTTCAAACTCCCAACTAAATTTCGTTCCAAATAGGTTCACAATTTTATGAGCCTCTTGAGGAGTTAAGATGCACTCAGCTTCAAATTATCTAGTTTTAAGTTTATCTTTGCTGAAAGCTCAATAAGGTCTTCTGATCACATTTTGTCTGTCGTCCGTCTTTATGTCTGTCTGTGTGTCCATCTGTCCGTAAACTTTTCACATTCCCAACATCTTCTCCAACGGGCCACTGGGCCAATTTCTACAAAACTTAGCACAAATATCATTAGGGAAGGAGGATTCAAAGTTGTTACATTTAAGGACCACGCCCTTTTACAAAGGAAAATAACTAGAAATTATTGAAAATGTTCGTGAATTTTTTTATTAAAAACATTTGGCCAGGAAAGCCGAAACTTATGTAGAGGCATCCTAAGGTAGTTTGGATTCATAGTTGTGAAAATTATGATGGAGCCACGATGGGACGTCGAATTTTTACATAGGAATATATTGAGGAAAGCTTTTAAAATCTTCTCAGAAACCTTTCAACAAGCAAAGCTGAAACTTATGTGGAAGCATTCTTAGGTATAGTATAATATATTCAACGCGGGTATGATAAGGCAACTTTCAGCGATCAAATTCCTCTGATCAATATGACGTCACAATAAGCAGCATGATGTCATATTTTACTCAGAAACTTGTCGATTTTAACTTTATATCTGATTTAAATTATAAAAACTACAGGCATAAAATATCACAAGAAACTCTTCTAACTGAATATATCTTCGATTTCTCTCTATTATGTATAATTATCATTGATGACGTCACAAGCATGTTTAATAGAGAAGATCATGTCGGGAGACAAATCATCGGAATGCAGTGTAAACAATGCCTAAATAAGACTTATTCAATACAGATACATAAGATTTAGATAACTGTCAGTTAGGATATTATCAGGATAATACAGGCATGGGTATTTTGTTTATTCAGCGAGTTTTATAAGGTAAGCAGAATGACATTTATATGGCTTGACCAGCCTTTCCTCTGCCAGTCTGTACAAAAAAGGCAAAGGTGTAACACTACCCCGGATATTATGAAAGATGACTTTGGTAAATATCAACGGTATATGACCTAAACTACTTGAAAAGTGCTGCTAGAATCCTGTGCTTGTTGTTTTAAACGAAAAATACGTAGTATTTTCAATGCAATTATAGAAGATAAATATTTACAATATTTATTTTATGCGATTAACAATAGGATTCTAGCAGTAATACTAATAAACATAAACTAATTGCCGATCGAATTATTGTAGCAAACATACAAATGAACTTCGGGGTAGTGTTACACTTTTTGATTATTTGTTAAGGTAAAAAAGTGATCTATTTTTAACTGTCACATGATACCATGGTACGACAGCTTCAAAGATCGAGTCGATTCCGAAGTAGAAAAATAAAATCCTGGTGAACACATTCACTTGGTATTAATATTCAGCACTGTTTTCATAAAAATAAACAGTTTTTAAATTGATCATAATTTTGACGGTCATTAAACTCGGAGTTGCCTTAACCTACCCGCGAACCTTTTGAATATCCTGATTCCCCGGGGTAGGGTGAGACCACGGCGGGAAGGCGAATTTTTACATAGGAATATATAGAGTAAATCCTTAAAAACATTCTTCTAGGAAATCAATCAACCAGCAAAGCTGAAACTTATGTGGAAACATTCTCAGGTAATGTAGATTCAAATTCAAATTAGGACCCCCGAAGGTATGATGGGACCACAACGGGAGGTCGAAATTTTACATAGGAATGTATTAAGTAAATTTTAAACAAAAATCTGTTCAGAAAACAATCAGCATGGACAGCTGAAACCTGTGTGAAAGAATCCTCAGCTTGTATAAATTCAAATCTGTTTAACTCATTATCTCCGAGGGTAGAATTGGATCACGACAGGGGGAACTTTTAATAGGAATATATAGATAAAAAAAATTCTTAAAAACCATTTGCTTAAAAAAAATGCAACTTTATCGGAAACAACTTCAGATAGTGTAGATTCAAATTTTTTTAAATCAAAATCCTGAGGAGTCGGTTGGGGCCAATCTTGGGCATCCCATTGTACTAAGGAAAAAAATTTATTTATTCCCAAAACCTGAAATGTTATCACATACATGTATGGTTTTACCCATATGCAAGCATTTTGTCACATTGCTTATTCTTGTAAAATGTTAAGACTTTCGCGTCTGGACGATTCTCGGGTCTCACAAGGAGTTTAAAGTTTAATGTAGATTTATTTCTTAAAGAAAGCAATTGTTTAGAGGTTTTTTTTTAAATCTGCAATGCTCAACATGTATTTTGACTATAGAATCATCATATTCAAATGGCACTTGATTATAAACATAGGAACAACCAGGTGGAAAATAGATTTTTATTTATAAAGGGTTGACATTTATTATACCATTTTGTCTATATATGTTGTATGATGACTCAATTAAGCTGGTTTTATCATGCCTATTGTTGCTCAGGTGTGCGATATGGCCCCTGGGGTTCTTGTCATTATCGATTGATAGAAGTTAAGATATGGCAAAACATATAGCTAGCGCTAGTTATCAAATGAACAGTCCCATCTACGGGGCGAAATTTTGGTGTCCAAGCTTTTGCGTCTTTTTTGTTTTGTTTTTCTTATCGCTGTTGAATACAAAAAGGGAACACATTAAAGATTTTCCTGATTAGCAACAGCTGGATGGCAACAGTAATTGAGTAAACACTGTCTTGCCGGTGAACAACCTTATTTCAAATAACTATCACTTTAGAACAGTCTTAAACGGATTCCCCTTTGCGCTCACATTTGAATTGAAATTACCTATAAGAAGGTTAGTAAAATACATAATTAGAATATTAGAGTGTCAACAATCAAGTCTCTTCCATTTTTTTTTCTTTACAAAATTACATGCTTTAAATTCATTCTAATTGGATAATTTTCAAACAAGTGCATCATTTCTGCACTTGCTCTGCCTTATATCAAGTTTGGTGCTTGTGGTATCACTTGTGATCTACTGTGTACTATGAAGTTTGTGTGCTTGTGTTGTTTTGACAACAAAACAGTCACAAACAAATGAAAAGCATGCAGGTTCGTGAATGTTGCTACTTCAGATGCCTGAAAGACAGTGAAAAGTCACAATTGATAACAAACTTTTTAAAAGTGTTAAAATCGTATCGAATCAACGTTGCCCAACTCTCAGCTAACATTTCGTTCCCATTGTGTTCACAATTTGTGGTACAAGTACATACTTTTCACGTCTAATCTCGACAAGTAAAAGAGATTTTTAGCAACACAAATGTAACAACAGTTTGTGCTACATTGAAACTGCGCATGGCTTGAGACTTTTCAGTTTTCATTTATCTAACTGCAAAATCGATAGATTTATATCAGTGCCCACCAGAGGGATTCGAACTCAAAGACATGGCTAAACATAAAGCTAGCGCTTGTTATGGAGTCAATTGTAACAACTTCTGGACGTGCTTTTAGTGTCGAACCTCTTGCACCTTCTGTTTCTTATCGGTATTGAATATATATCGGAATCATATTTGAAATATTTTGATGGCAACAGTTATCGAGTTAACACCATCTTACCTGTGAACAACCTTATTTCATATAACTATCACTCTATATAAAGCTTAAGGTGACTCCTCTTGCCCTCACATTTATTGAAATTGAAATTAACTATAATAAGGTTGACGACATACATTCTTGGAGTAATAGAGTGTCGAAAATGAAGCTTGATCTAGTTCTCACCTTTGTGAATTTCATGTTTAAGTGTTGCACGGTTTATTCTAATTGTAGAATTGTTAGTAAGGTGTATCCTTTATGTTCTACTGTGTATGAGGTTTGTGTGCTTGTGGTATTTTGATAACGAAATAGTCAAATAAACAGCCTGCAAGTCCGTGAATGTTTATACATCAGATGCCTGCAAGACAGTGAAAAATCACACTTGATCACATACTATTCAAAAGTGTTAAAATCGTATCGAATCAACGTTGCCCGACTCTCAGCTAACATTTTGTTCCCATAGTGTTCACAATTTGTGGTACAAGTACATACTTTTCACGTCTAATCTCGACCAGTAAAGGAGTTTTTTAGCGACACAATTGTAACAACAGTTTGTGCTACATTGAAACTGCGCATGGCTCCAGACTTTTCAGTTTACATTCATCTAACTGCAAAATCGAGTGATTTATATCAGTGTTCGCTGTAGGGATTCGAACTCCAAGACATGGCTAAACATAAAGCTAGCGCTCATTATGGAGTCAACAGTAACATCTTCTGGACGTGCTTTTATTGTCCAACCTCATGCGCCTTTTGGTTTTTGTATTACCATTGTATTTATAATGGAATCATATTTGATATAGTTTGATGGCAACAGTTATCGAGTTAACACCGTTTTACCTGTTAACATCTTTTTTCAAATAACTATCGCTCTAGATAAAGCTTTAAAGTGTTGTAAATTTTTATCTAATTGGATGAGTTTTATAAAGATGTATCCTTTATGTTCTAGTGTGTATGAGATTTGTGTGCTTGTGGTATTTTGATAAGGAAATAATCACAACAAAATAAACAGCCTGCAAGTCCGTGAATGTTTCTACTTCAGATGCCTGCAAGACAGTGAAAAATCACAATTGATAACATACTATTCAAAAGTGTTAAAATCGTATAGGTGGCAGGGGATAGTTTTTTTGGTTGAGGAAATTTGAGGCAGATAGTGCTCATATATGAGATTTAATTTTTCAGTGGGTTTTTAAATTTGCTAAAATTGGTTTGCATGCAGGGGACACATGGTCCCGACTCTTGAGAATTTTTAAACATTTCAGAATAAAACAAGTACAACCTACATATAGCACTATAAAGAATAGCCAGGGACGGTCTCAAAATATTCTGAAAAATTGCCCTTTTTTCACATTTTCACGGGTCCAGAACCACGCTCCAGTCCCGAGCAACTGCCATAAACTACCATAGGATTGGTAGCTTAATGTATACCCATGCAAATAATCACCAATTGATGGGGGGTCAATCACCTTCTTTTCGAGTGACATTTCGTGTTCTGAACCCACCCTACTTTTCAAGCACAAAACCGAAAGTGAAAATTATGGCCACAGTTTCGCATTTTCATTCCATATCTGATGAAAAGTGCTACCAGTATTACAGTGTCATATATCAATGAAATTGACATGAGCTCCTCTATCCACAAAATGAATGCAATAAATATTCTAGCAATTTATACCCCTCAAATAACCAGCCAAACCCCAGGTTCTCCCTTTATTTCAAAATTTTGAACGGGTCTTTCCTTCAAAACTATCCCCTGCCACCATAGAATCAACGTTGCCCGACTCTCAGCTAACATTTTCTTCCCATTGTGTTCACAATTTGTGGTACAAGTACATACTTTTCACGTCTAATCTCGACCAGTAAAAGAGAGTTTTAGCAACACAAATGTAACAACAGTTTGTGCTACATTGAAACTGCGCATGGCTCCAGACTTTTCAGTTTACATTCATCTAACTGCAAAAGCGATTGATTTATATCAGTGTCCGCTAAAGGGATTCGAACCCCAAGACATGGCTAAACATAAAGCTAGCGCTCGTTATGGAGTCAACAGTAACATCTTCCGGACGTGTATTTAGTGTCCAACCTCATGCGCCTTTTGGTTTTTGTATTACCATTGTATTTATAATAGAATCATATTTGATATAGTTTGATGGCAACAGTTATCGAGTAAACACCGTCTTACCTGTTAACGACTTTATTTCAAATAACTATCGCTCTAGATAAAGCTTTATAATGTTGCGCATTTTTATCTAATTGGATAATTTTTATAAAGATGTATCCTTTATGTTCTAGTGTGTATGAGGTTTGTGTGCTTGTGGTATTTTGATAAGGAAATAATTACAACAAAATAAACAGCCTGCAAGTCCGTAAATGTTTCTACTTCAGATGCCTGCAAGACAGTGAAAAATCACACTTGATAACATACTATTCAAAAGTGTTAAAATCGTATCGAATCAACGTTGCCCGACTCTCAGCTAGCATTTTGTTCCTATAGTGTTCACAATTTGTGGTACAAGTACATACTTTTCACGTCTAATCTCGACCAGTAAAAGAGATTTTTAGCAACACAAATGTAACAACAATTTGTGCTACATTGAAACTGCGCATGGCTCCAGACTTTTGAGTTTACATTCATCTAACTACAAAAGCGATTGATTTATATCAGTGTCCGCTAGAGGGATTCGAACCCCAAGACATGGCTAAACATAAAGCTAGCGCTCGTTATGGAGACAACAGTAACAACTTCTGGACGTGTTTTTAGTGTACAACCTCAATACCTTTTGTTTCTGTTTTTATTACCATTAAATATATATGGCAACAGTTATCGAGTAAACACCGTCTTACCTGTTAACGACTTTATTTCAAATAACTATCACTCTAGATAAAGCTTTAAAGTGTTGCGCATTTTTATCTAATTGGATAATTGTCATAAAGATGTATCCTTTATGTTCTAGTGTGTATGAGGTTTGTGTGCTTGTGGTATTTTGATAAGGAAATAATTACAACAAAATAAACAGCCTGCAAGTCCGGGAATGTTTCTACTTCAGATGCCTGCAAGACAGTGAAAAATCACACTTGATAACATACTATTCAAAAGTGTTAAAATCGTATCGAATTAACATTGCTCGACTTTTAGCTAACATTTTGTTCCCATTGTGTTCACAGTTTGTGGTACAAGTACATACTTTTCACGTCTAATCTCGACCAGTAAAAGAGATTTTTAGCAACACAAATGTAACAACAGTTTGTGCTACATTGAAACTGCGCATGGCTCCAGACTTTTCAGTTTACATTCATCTAACTGCAAAATCGAGTGATTTATACCAGTGTTCGCTATAGGGATTCGAACTCCAAGACATGGCTTAACGTAAAGCTAGCGCTCGTTATGGAGTCAACAGTAACATCTTCTGGACGTGTTTTTAGTGTCCAACCTCAATACCTTTTGTTTCTGTTTTTATTACCATTAAATATATATGGCAACAGTTATCGAGTAAACACCGTCTTCCCTGTTTACGACTTTATTTCAAATAACTATCGCTCTAGATAAAGCTTTAAAGTGTTGTAAATTTTTATCTAATTGGATAATTTTTATAAAGATGTATCCTTTATGTTTTAGATGGTATGATGTTTGTGTGCTTGTGGTATTTTGATAGGGAAATAATTAAAACAAAATAAACAGCCTGCAAGTCCGTGAATGTTTCTACTTCAGATGCCTGCAAGACAGTGAAAAATCACACTTGATAACATACTACTTAAAAGTGTTAAAATCGTATCGAATCAACGTTGCCCGACTCGCAGCTAACATTTTGTTCCTATAGTGTTCACAATTTGTGGTACAAGTACATACTTTTCACGTCTAATCTCGACCAGTAAAAGAGATTTTTAGCAACAAAAATGTAACAACAATTTGTGCTACATTGAAACTGCGCATGGCTCCAGACTTTTGAGTTTACATTCATCTAACTACAAAAGCGATTGATTTATATCAGTGTCCGCTAGAGGGATTCGAACTCCAAGACATGGCTAAACATAAAGCTAGCGCTCGTTATGGAGTCAACAGTAACAACTTCTGGACGTGTTTTTAGTGTCCAACCTCAATTCCTTTTGTTTTCTGTTTTTATTACCATTAAATATATATGGCAACAGTTATCGAGTAAACACCGTCTTACCTGTTAACGACTTTATTTCAAATAACTATCGCTCTAGATAAAGCTTTATAATGTTGCGCATTTTTATCTAATTGGATAATTGTCATAAAGATGTATCCTTTATGTTCTAGTGTGTATGAGGTTTGTGTGCTTGTGGTATTTTGATTAGGAAATAATTACAACAAAATAAACAGCCTGCAAGTCCGTAAATGTTTCTACTTCAGATGCCTGCAAGACAGTGAAAAATCACACTTGATAACATACTATTCAAAAGTGTTAAAATCGTATCGAATCAACGTTGCCCGACTCTCAGCTAGCATTTTGTTCCTATAGTGTTCACAATTTGTGGTACAAGTACATACTTTTCACGTCTAATCTCGACCAGTAAAAGAGATTTTTAGCAACACAAATGTAACAACAATTTGTGCTACATTGAAACTGCGCATGGCTCCAGACTTTTGAGTTTACATTCATCTAACTACAAAAGCGATTGATTTATATCAGTGTCCGCTAGAGGGATTCGAACCCCAAGACATGGCTAAACATAAAGCTAGCGCTCGTTATGGAGTCAACAGTAACATCTTCTGGACGTGCTTTTATTGTCCAACCTCATGCACCTTTTGGTTTTTGTATTACCATTGTATTTATAATGGAATCATATTTGATATAGTTTGATGGCAACAGTTATCGAGTAAGCACCGTCTTACCTGTTAACATCTTTATTTCAAATAACTATCGCTCTAGAAAAAGCTTTAAAGTGTTGTAAATTTTTATCTAATTGGATAATTTTTATAAAGATGTATCCTTTATGTTCTACTGTGTATGATGTTTGTGTGCTTGTGGCATTTTGATAGGGAAATAATTAAAACAAAATAAACAGCCTGCAAGTCCGTGAATGTTTCTACTTCAGATGCCTGCAAGACAGTGAAAAATCACACTTGATAACAAACTACTTAAAAGTGTTAAAATCGTATCGAATCAACGTTGCCCGACTCCCAGCTAACATTTTGTTCCTATAGTGTTCACAATTTGTGGTACAAGTACATACTTTTCACGTCTAATCTCGACCAGTAAAAGAGATTTTTAGCAACACAAATGTAACAACAATTTGTGCTACATTGAAACTGCGCATGGCTCCAGACTTTTGAGTTTACATTCATCTAACTACAAAAGCGATTGATTTATATCAGTGTCCGCTAGAGGGATTCGAACTCCAAGACATGGCTAAACATAAAGCTAGCGCTCGTTATGGAGTCAACAGTAACATCTTCTGGACGTGTTTTTAGTGTCCAACCTCAATACCTTTTGTTTCTGTTTTTATTACCATTAAATATATATGGCAACAGTTATCGAGTAAACACCGTCTTACCTGTTAACGACTTTATTTCAAATAACTATCGCTCTAGATAAAGCTTTATAATGTTGCGCATTTTTATCTAATTGGATAATTGTCATAAAGATGTATCCTTTATGTTCTAGTGTGTATGAGGTTTTTGTGCTTGTGGTATTTTGATTAGGAAATAATTACAACAAAATAAACAGCCTGTAAGTCCGTGAATGTTTCTACTTCAGATGCCTGCAAGACAGTGAAAAATCACACTTGATAACATACTATTCAAAAGTGTTAAAATCGTATAGAATCAACGTTGCCCGACTCTCAGCTAACATTTTGTTCCCATTGTGTTCACAATTTGTGGTACAAGTACATACTTTTCACGTCTAATCTCGACCAGTAAAAGAGATTTTTAGCAACACAAACGTAACAACAGTTTGTGCTATATTGAAACTGCGCATGGCTCCAGACTTTTGAGTTTACATTCATCTAACTGCAAACGCGATTGATTTATATCAGTGCCCGCTAGAGGGATTCGAACTCCAAGACATGGCTAAACGTAAAGCTAGCGCTCGTTATGGAGTCAACAGTAACATCTTCTGGACGTGTTTTTAGTGTCCAACCTCAATACCTTTTGTTTCTGTTTTTATTACCATTAAATATATATGGCAACAGTTATCGAGTAAACACCGTCTTACCTGTTTACGACTTTATTTCAAATAACTATCGCTCTAGATAAAGCTTTAAATTGTTGTGCATTTTAGTCTAATTGGATAATTGTCATAAAGATGTATCCTTTATGTTCTAGTGTGTATGAGGTTTGTGTGCTTGTGGTATTTTGATAAGGAAATAATTACAACAAAATAAACAGCCTGCAAGTCCGTGAATGTTTCTACTTCAGATGCCTGCAAGACAGTGAAAAATCACACTTGATAACATACTATTCAAAAGCGTTAAAATCGTATAGAATTAACATTGCTCGACTTTTAGCTAACATTTTGTTCCCATTGTGTTCACAGTTTGTGGTACAAGTACATACTTTTCACGTCTAATCTCGACCAGTAAAAGAGATTTTTAGCAACACTAATGTAACAACAGTTTGTGCTACATTGAAACTGCGCATGGCTCCAGACTTTTCAGTTTAAATTCATCTAACTGCAAAATCGAGTGATTTATATCAGTGTTCGCTATAGGGATTCGAACTCTAAGACATGGCTAAACATAAAGCTAGCGCTCATTATGGAGTCAACAGTAACATCTTCTGGACGTGCTTTTATTGTCCAACCTCATGCGCCTTTTGGTTTTTGTATTACCATTGTATTTATAATGGAATCATATTTGATATAGTTTGATGGCAACAGTTATCGAGTAAACACCGTCTTACCTGTTAACATCTTTATTTCAAATAACTATCGCTCTAGATAAAGCTTTAAAGTATTGTAAATTTTTATCTAATTTGATAATTTTTATAAAGATGTATCCTTTATGTTGTAGTGTGTATGAGGTTTGTGTGCTTGTGGTATTTTGATAAGGAAATAATCACAACAAAATAAACAGCCTGCAAGTCCGTGAATGTTTCTACTTCAGATGCCTGCAAGACAGTGAAAAATCACACTTGATAACATACTATTCAAAAGTGTTAAAATTGTATAGAATCAACGTTGCTCGACTTTTAGCTAACATTTTATTCCCATTGTGTTCACAGTTTGTGGTACAAGTACATACTTTTCACGTCTAATCTCGACCAGTGAAAGAGATTTTTAGCGTGTATGAGGTTTCGCTTTCATGTGTTGCACGTTTTATTCTAATTGGCGAATTCTCATAAAGGTGTATCCTTTATGTTCTACTGTGTATGGTGTTTGTGTGCTTGTGTTATTTTGATAACATAATAGTCATAACCAAAATAACAGCCTGCAAGTCCGTGAATGTTTCTACTTCAGATGCCTGCAAGACAGTGAAAAATCACACTTGGTAACATACTATTCAAAAGTGTTAAAATCGTATAGAATCAACGTTGCCCGACTCTCAGCTAACATTTTGTTCCCATTGTGTTCACAATTTGTGGTACAAGTACATACTTTTCACGTCTAATCTCGACCAGTAAAAGAGAGTTTTAGCAACACAAATGTAACAACAGTTTGTGCTACATTGAAACTGCGCATGGCTCCAGACTTTTGAGTTTACATTCATCTAACTGCAAACGCGATTGATTTATATCAGTGTCCGCTAGAGGGATTCGAACTCCAAGACATGGCTAAACGTAAAGCTAGCGCTCGTTATGGAGTCAACAGTAACATCTTCTGGACGTGTTTTTAGTGTCCAACCTCAATACCTTTTGTTTCTGTTTTTATTACCATTAAATATATATGGCAACAGTTATCGAGTAAACACCGTCTTACGTGTTTACGACTTTATTTCAAATAACTATCGCTCTAGATAAAGCTTTAAAGTGTTGTAAATTTTTATCTAATTGGATAATTTTCATAAAGATTTATCCTTTATGTTCTACTGTGTATCAAGTTTGTGTGCTTTTGGTATTTAGATAAGGAAATAATCACAACAAAATAAACAGCCTGTAAGTCCGTGAATGTTTCTACTTCAGATGCCTGCAAGACAGTGAAAAATCACACTTGATAACATACTATTCAAAAGTGTTAAAATCGTATAGAATCAACGTTGCCCGACTCTCAGGTAACATTTTGTTCCCATTGTGTTCACAATTTGTGGTACAAGTATATACTTTTCACGTTTAATCTCGACCAGTAAAAGAGAGTTTTAGCAACACAAACGTAACAACAGTTTGTGCTACATTGAAACTGCGCATGGCTCCAGACTTTTGAGTTTACATTCATCTAACTGTAAACGCGATTGATTTATATCAGTGCCCGCTAGAGGGATTCGAACTCCAAGACATGGCTAAACGTAAAGCTAGCGCTCGTTATGGAGTCAACAGTAACATCTTCTGGACGTGTTTTTAGTGTCCAACCTCAATACCTTTTGTTTCTGGTTTTATTACCATTAAATATATATGGCAACAGTTATCGAGTAAACACCGTCTTACCTGTTTACGACTTTATTTCAAATAACTATCGCTCTAGATAAAGCTTTAAAGTATTGTAAATTTTTATCTAATTGGATAATTGTCATAAAGATGTATCCTTTATGTTCTAGTGTGTATGAGGTTTGTGTGCTTGTGGTATTTTGATAAGGAAATAATCACAACAAAATAAACAGCCTGCAAGTCCGTGAATGTTTCTACTTCAGATGCCTGCAAGACAGTGAAAAATCACACTTGATAACATACTATTCAAAAGTGTTAAAATCGTATAGAATCAACGTTGCTCGACTTTTAGCTAACATTTTGTTCCCATTGTGTTCACAGTTTGTGGTACAAGTACATACTTTTCACGTCTAATCTCGACCAGTGAAAGAGATTTTTAGCGTGTATGAGGTTTCGCCTTCATGTGTTGCACGTTTTATTCTAATTAGCGAATTCTCATAAAGGTGTATCCTTTATGTTCTACTGTGTATGGTGTTTGTGTGCTTGTGTTATTTTGATAACATTATAGTCATAACCAAAATAACAGCCTGCAAGTCCGGGAATGTTTCTACTTCAGATGCCTGGAAGACAGTGAAAAATCACACTTGGTAACATACTATTCAAAAGTGTTAAAATCGTATAGAATCAACGTTGCCCGACTCTCAGCTAACATTTTGTTCCCATTGTGTTCACAATTTGTGGTACAAGTACATACTTTTCACGTCTAATCTCGACCAGTAAAAGAGATTTTTAGCAACACAAATGTAACAACAGTTTGTGCTACATTGAAACTGCGCATGGCTCCAGACTTTTCAGTTTACATTCATCTAACTGCAAAAGCGATTGATTTATATCAGTGTCCGCTAGAGGGATTCGAACTCCAAGACATGGCTAAACATAAAGCTAGCGCTCGTTATGGAGTCAACAGTAACATCTTCTGGACGTGTTTTTAGTGTCCAACCTCAATACCTTTTGTTTCTGTTTTTATTACCATTAAATATATATGGCAACAGTTATCGAGTAAACACCGTCTTACCTGTTTACGACTTTATTTCAAATAACTATCGCTCTAGATAAAGCTTTAAAGTGTTGCGCATTTTTATCTAATTGGATAATTGTCATAAAGATGTATCCTTTATGTTCTAGTGTGTATGAGGTTTGTGTGCTTGTGGTATTTTGATAAGGAAATAATTACAACAAAATAAACAGCCTGCAAGTCCGTGAATGTTTCTACTTCAGATGCCTGCAAGACAGTGAAAAATCACACTTGATAACATACTATTCAAAAGTGTTAAAATCGTATAGAATTAACATTGCTCGACTTTTAGCTAACATTTTGTTCCCATTGTGTTCACAGTTTGTGGTACAAGTACATACTTTTCACGTCTAATCTCGACCAGTAAAAGAGATTTTTAACAACACAAATGTAACAACAGTTTGTGCTACATTGAAACTGCGCATGGCTCCAGACTTTTCAGTTTACATTCATCTAACTGCAAAATCGAGTGATTTATATCAGTGTTCGCTATAGGGAATCGAACTCTAAGACATGGCTAAACATAAAGCTAGCGCTCATTATGGAGTCAACAGTAACATCTTCAGGATGTGCTTTTATTGTCCAACCTCATGCGCCTTTTGGTTTTTATATTACCATTGTATTTATAATGGAATCATATTTGATATAGTTTGATGGCAACAGTTATCGAGTAAACACCGTCTTACCTGTTAACATCTTTATTTCAAATAACTATCGCTCTAGATAAAGCTTTAAAGTATTGTAAATTTTTATCTAATTGGATAATTTTTATAAAGATGTATCCTTTATGTTCTAGTGTGTATGAGGTTTGTGTGTTTGTGGTATTTTGATAAGGAAATAATCACAACAAAATAAACAGCCTGCAAGTCCGTGAATGTTTCTACTTCAGATGCCTGCAAGACAGTGAAAAATCACACTTGATAACATACTATTCAAAAGTGTAAAAATCGTATAGAATCAACGTTGCTCGACTTTTAGCTAACATTTTGTTCCCATTGTGTTCACAGTTTGTGGTACAAGTACATACTTTTCACGTCTAATCTCGACCAGTAAAAGAGATTTTTAGCGTGTATGAGGTTTCGCTTTCATGTGTTGCACGTTTTATTCTAATTGGCGAATTCTCATAAAGGTGTATCCTTTATGTTCTACTGTGTATGGTGTTTGTGTGCTTGTGTTATTTTGATAACGTAATAGTCATAACCAAAATAACAGCCTGTAAGTCCGTGAATGTTTCTACTTCAGATGCCTGCAAGACAGTGAAAAATCACACTTGATAACATACTATTCAAAAGTGTTAAAATCGTATAGAATCAACGTTGCCCGACTCTCAGGTAACATTTTGTTCCCATTGTGTTCACAATTTGTGGTACGAGCACATACTTTTCACGTCTAATCTCGACCAGTAAAAGAGATGTTTAGCAACACAAATGTAACAACAGTTTGTGCTACATTGAAACTGCGCATGGCTCCAGACTTTTCAGTTTACATTCATCTAACTGCAAACGCGATTGATTTATATCAGTGCCCGCTAGAGGGATTCGAACTCCAAGACATGGCTAAACGTAAAGCTAGCGCTCGTTATGGAGTCAACAGTAACATCTTCTGGACGTGTTTTTAGTGTCCAACCTCAATACCTTTTGTTTCTGTTTTTATTACCATTAAATATATATGGCAACAGTTATCGAGTAAACACCGTCTTACCTGTTTACGACTTTATTTCAAATAACTATCGCTCTAGATAAAGCTTTAAAGTATTGTAAATTTTTATCTAATTGGATAATTGTCATAAAGATGTATCCTTTATGTTCTAGTGTGTATGAGGTTTGTGTGCTTGTGGTATTTTGATAAGGAAATAATCACAACAAAATTAACAGCCTGCAAGTCCGTGAATGTTTCTACTTCAGATGCCTGCAAGACAGTGAAATCACAATTGATAACATACTATTCAAAAGTGTTAAAATCGTATCGAATCAACGTTGCCCGACTCTCAGCTAGCATTTTGTTCCTATAGTGTTCACAATTTGTGGTACAAGTACATACTTTTCACGTCTAATCTCGACCAGTAAAAGAGATTTTTAGCAACACAAATGTAACAACAATTTGTGCTACATTGAAACTGCGCATGGCTCCAGACTTTTGAGTTTACATTCATCTAACTACAAAAGCGATTGATTTATATCAGTGTCCGCAAGAGGGATTCGAACCCCAAG